>NC_091437.1:103836885-104108194 GCF_964237555.1 Oryctolagus cuniculus | reverse complement strand
GCCTGGGGCCCTGCCACCCATGTGGTAGACCTAGAAGCAGCTCTGGGCTACTGGCTTCATCCTGGCACAGCCCTGGCTGTTATAGACATTTGGGTTGTGAACCAGAAGATGGTAGATTGATTTCTCTTTCTGTCCCCATCCCCCTACCCTGTATCTCTGGCTTTCAAATAAATAAAAAATAAAAACTTTAAAAATAAAAAAAGTCAGTTCAAACAGTAAGTAAAAAATGGGATAATATTGCAATGCATGCATGTGATGTAAAAAGCATAAACACATAAAATTTTAATATCTGGACATATAAATATATTTGCAGTGTGCATATGTATATGTGTACTTTTATATATGTTGTTTCCATACTTACACATTTATAAATATCTGTGTATGTGATGAAAAACACAGCACATATTGTGGCTGTTGAAAAAAAATTTTTACTTTCTTCCTTTATTAATGTATACTAAATTATTTAAATGAAAGTGCTTTATAAATTTTCTGAAATGAACATAGTTTCTTCTGTCAAAATACAGTGTGTTTTAAGTATACTGAGCTTTCTTCATAATAAAAGGAAAATGGTAGTTTTTTTGTGCTGGAGACAACTGACTTCCCAGGTATTCAATGCTTGCACACATGTACACTTGACCTTCTCTTTTCCTGCAACCTATATTCCTGTTTTCATATTGGTCACACAACATACACATACACAATCACAGCTGTTGTTTTAAATTTTGTCTTTGTTTTCCCTCTAACCCAAATATGAGAAAGTTAGGAAATAGAGGCACACTAAAAAAGTGGTTTTAAAAACAAAATAAATTTGAGTATTATCCTTTTCCTCCAGGACATTCTTTTAATATTATTATTATTAATGGCAATGCAGACAAGAAATTTTCCTTGTATATGAAAGTAAAGAGATATAATCACTGGGAACTGAAATCAAACTTTCAAATTAAAATCCGATTCCTAATCATCAGCTGTGTACCATTGTGATTAAAAGCACAGGAATTAGAATTGGATAGATCTGGACTAGTCTTTCCTTGCTCCTCCGTGACCTTAGGAAAGTGATTTTTCTCTCTGGGCTTCAATGTCTTCGTTTATGAAATGCTCATATAACAGTACTAATATTCAGTGTTAATGAAAAAATGGATGTGAAAGATTAGTACTATCAGACACTTTTTAAAGTGACCAATTCACATTAATTGGTATTATAATTACATTTTTCTCTGCATGTAGGCATGTTTCCTTAATTTTCTCATTATGTAATATATAAGCACATGACCTTATAGGTGAGCCTTAAGATTAGTTGTCTAACATTAATAAAACAGTTAAAAATGTGTCTGAATATTATTAAATTTTCATTACCTGGCACCGATTTATGCTTCATACCTATTATCACAAATGAAAACATCTTAGCAATGTTATCAAATGCATGTTCAAAGCATTTTTGCTTTTTGTCTTTCACTTAACCTAAGTTCTAAGGAGGCTTTCTGATGTGAAGAATTAGCATTTTATACTAATTTAATAACTAACACTGCAGATGTTCTATCTTTATTATTAAATATTAGCTTTTTGCATGTACTTCCTAAAGTACAAATTTTGGAATCCTTGGAATGAGACAGACTGTCCTTTGAGCAGAACATGCACGGACAGGCTCAGTGATGATGAAGGAGATAAGGCAGAAAAGAACAGAGCAAGCAGGGTTATTTCCTCTTTCAAAAAAGTGGAACAGTTTCAGCGCTTTCCGTGGAGAAACTGAAGCATGCCTTTGTTTCTGAGATTTGAGAGAAAGCGATGACCTACATTTAAATATCTAGAGTATATCTTCTATTTTAAAAAGAACCCAGCTAATCACCTAGAGAGGAAGAAGAGGGTAAAATAGCCTGTGAACAAGTCTTTCTGTGGTGTTAAATGAAGCTTATTATAATGAACATCATGTATCTAATGAGTTTAAGAATTCCCCATGGAAAAACTTGTCTGTCCTTTACACAAAAAGAGGAGACAAAATGGGCTATTTGTATATAGTAGGATAACTAAGTTTCTAAATCATATTCATGCAACAGTCCTGATCAAATGTTACCATTTTTGTTATATATTTAATTGTATAAATGCATATAGTATATAGTTATATATGTACATAATGTCAAAAATGAATTGTATGTGTATATATGTATGTATGTATATAATGTCAAGATTTCTTTGATTTGGCTCCCTGAAGTGATACATTGGTTTTTCATTTCCAAATACTGAAGACAGTTATGTGTAATTGAGGTACAAAAAGTGATTATGACTATCATGTTACTCTTTTTTTTTTTAAGATTCATTTATTTATTTGAAAGGCAGGATTAGAGGGAGAGAGAGGAAGAGGGAGACATTTTTCCATCTGCTGTTTTACTCCTCAAATGGTCACAGTGGCTGGGGCTGGGCTAGGCCGAAGCCAGGAGCTAGGAGCTTCTAGAGTCTTGTATGAGGGCAGCAGGAGCACAAGTACTTGACCATGTTTTGCTGCTTTCCCAGGCCCAGTAGCAGGAAGTTGGGTCGGAAGTGGAGCATCTAGGACTTGAACTGGCCCCCATATAGGATGCTGATATCTCAGGAGAGAGCTTACCCAGTACACCACAATATTGGCTCATATCATGATACTCTCAGGCTACTTAGAGGAATATTTGAAAAGCAGTTTTTAAGATCCTGATTACTCACTCACTGAGCTTCTTCATAAAGTTCTTAATATTACTTCTTACTAAAATGTCTCTTTTTTAAATATTGGCTGTTTCTATGATAATTAATTAGACTATAGTAATGTTTTTATAATTTTAAGAATTAGAGTTTGATGTTCTTTAAAATTATTGCCAAATATTTGTTCTAGAAAATGTTTTTGTAAACAATAGTTTTATTTTAAAAGCATGGGCTTTTTGAAGTTATGTTTTGAATAAATATTAAATAGATTTGAAGATTGACTTATTTTCACTAATCCTGTTACTAGTACTGTTCTCAAATCCTCCCCGTCATGCTGAAAATCAAGGACTCTTTTTACGATACTGAAATATAAAATGTAGAAAATTTCATGGGATTAATGGACATTCTCTGAAAACCAAGAATCCCAAGGATTTTGTTTTATAAGAAGCATCCAAACCTAGCAGTCGGTTCTCAGAACTCATTTTCCAGCCTATTTGACACAGTCAGTCTTACTCCCGGAGTTACTCACTACCTGTGGCTTCAACACCACCCTCTCTTAGCTTCACTCCGACTTCACTGATCATTCCTTCTGGGTCTCCTGTGTTGGAAACTCCTCCTCTGCCAAGCATTAGACCTCTATTTGTCCAGGATCCCATCTTATATAACTCATACTGTGTCCTCCAGAGTTGGTGATATTTTTTATGTTATAGCAAAATTGTCTGTAAAACTACTGTTTCTCACATTTTAAAGGGAAGCAATGGTCCTACCTTAATGTAATTTCCTAACTGGAAGGGAACATCCAGAATGTTGTTGTATTGTTGTTTTTTGGCTGTTTTCAACAAGCTTTTCAGGTGAGAGAGGAACTCAGACTAGAGCTAGTGAACCTTTAAACAAAGATGAAAGGGAATATTGCTTTGATGAAAGAAGGAGCTATCTGCCTCTGGCCTGTCATCTAAACTGAGTGAAAGTATGATGTTAAGATTGTGCAAGTTACAAAAATTCCAGCAGTTTTGTTATCTGAAATAGAAGCAGTTACAAGACATGGTTGCATAGCAGTAACCTTTTCAGGATATATGACTGTGGCCTCAAGTCTTTTTCAAGCATCTTCCTGTAAAAATGAAGGCAATGAAAGAGAAGAGCCAGCAGGCTCCAAATACAAACAGAAGATAAGGAAATGGAAAGGCTATTTTCCTGGTTTGATCAGTTTATATTGTGTTATGCATGTTAAAATATTGCACTGTATTCCATAAATATGTAAAAGCATTACATGCTAATCAAAATTAAAAATAAATAAGTTAAGGCAAGAATAAATCAGTGCCATAGCAAAGGTAAGATTAAAAGCAATACCTTACACCTCTTTATTACTTCCTGTGCACAGCTTCAGTTACAATGAAAAGTTCTGTGCAGGATTTAACTGACTTTGCCTAACAGTAACTGTAACAGTCACAGTTCTCTAGAGAAACAAAAGCAATAGGATATATGTCCCTGTCTAACTGTACATCTACATCTACATCTACTATTGCAATGGACTCATGTGATTATGGAGAGAAAGAAATTCCAAAATCTGCCATATGCAAACTGGAAAACTAGAAACACTGGTGGTGTAATTAAATCTGAGATTGAGACCAAAGGCTTGAGAACCAAAAGCACCCTGTCCAAGGGCATTATAAGATCAATGCTCTGGTTCAAACTGAAGCAAGTTCACCCTCGCTCTGCCCTTTTGTTTTGTTCAGGCTCTCAAAGGATTGGATGATGCCTTCTCAAATTGTGAGGATGAGTCTACTGACTCAAAACACTCATCTTTTACAGAAACACCCTCAGGGTCACTAACATAATGTTTAACTAGCTATCTGGGTATCCATTGGCCCATCCCAGCTTGTAAATCAAATTAACAATCACAATACTTTACCATCCAAGCATGTACTATGTATTTGTCTTTTCCTGCCTCAGGAATTATCTAACTTCTTTGTATGAGACTCTTGTAGGAACTCCCTCAACCTGTAACTCAAGGAGATTGGAGTGACCTTCAACAGGTCAGCATCTCCACATGTTTACTGATTGAAACATTTTGAAAATAATTTCATGAGACTCTTTAGAAAGTCTCATGTAAAGCCAACCATCTGCCATGGTGGTCCAATAAAATGTTCCTTCCTTCTCTGTTCAATATCCAATCCTTCATGCCTCCTGTATCTTGAAAATGGACTCCTAAATAAACTATTTGCAGATAAGATAAACCTTGGGCTCTGTCTTGCATGTGGGAGAGACTTAAGTAAAACATCACTGTGTTTTAAAAATTGTAAAATAAAAAAAACAATAAGCAAAAATAAATAAATAAAGTAAGTAAGTAAGTAAGTAAGACTAACAGAAAGAAGATCAGGAAGTCTAGTAAAGAATAGAGAAAATACATTGTGGGAAAATTATTAGTCTCAGCCAGTCTGCTCTTCAGTCATTCAAACATCAAAGGTCATTCTAGGTACACATTTTCTTGAGACAGAATGGAATGAATGCAACACAACTGTATGTCTGTGTGTGTTAGGGCTGAACAAATTTGTAGCTATGTGAGAACTTTGCATATGGTCACTGATATACATGGAATTAACTGGAAACCTCAGCTTTACCAAGTTTTGGAGGGACTCATATGCCTGACCTTAAACAATATTTGTTTCCTAAATTTGTACCAGAAAGAAATGGCTTGCAAAGTCCTCTAAGAATACTGTTCTATTTACAATGCATAACAAATATGACTGTGGAGAATAATGCACAAAAATTTCTTTGCACAGAACAGAACCAGCAGTTTCTAGAATGGCTAACAAAGGAATTGAATCTACTTTTCAGGAAGAGTATGTTTACCCTCCAGCAGGATGTGATAATTGTTATGGAAATTTCCCAAATGTGAGCTTATATTGTATCTTTATTTCAAGAGCAGATAACTTTAATTTATAAACTACCTATTCATAAAGAGGTACATTTTCAGAGGACTGAGTTCCTAAGGGATCCTGAACTTCTTGCTGGAGGCATTACTATGAAGGGGCTTGATGATTGTTTCTCTTAGGAAGAGAGTAAAAATGTTCTTTAGAGGTAGAATATATGGAATGCTCTTTGATGTTTGAATGACTTAAAGAGCAGACTGGCTGAGATTAACAGTCTTCCCACAGTATATTTTCTCTGTATTTTACTGGAATTCCTGACTTTCTTTCTGGTTAATTTTATTTATTTATTTATGTTTGTTTGTTTGTTTGCTTACTGGTTTTTTATTTTACAAGTTTTAAAACATTTTTACACATTCATTTTAAATGGAAACATTATAATACATAAAATTTTTTTGAAAATGTATTAGTATCACAGAATGAAGGATTCATGACAATGATCATAATTACATGGGAAAAGAGTGTATTTTCATTTATATGGTATGATTCAGTGAAACAGTATTTATAACTAAATATCCAATGATATGACATACATACATGTTTATATTATTTTTATATATTAACTGCCACAAATAAGAGAAAACATAACTGCCTTTCAGAGAATTCCTAATTTGACCCGGATTCAAAAATACTTAGATAAAGATACTTTCCATTGCACCTCTTCTTAGTATGGGGTCTCATTATAACTATGTTCTGGCCTTAGTTTCATGAATGGAAGTGACTGTGTAAGTTCTAGATCATGTCCCAAAGAAGACTCATGATCTTTCCCTCTTATTTCTTTCATTTTGATATATGTAATGTAGATATAAAACTGGAGAGTTATCTTAGATCACGAGAACTTGAACTATATCCTAAGGATGGAAGATTAAAAGACTGATATGGGATAGATGCGCAGTCTACTGCATCCCACGTCTGACTACCTGGGCTTGATTCCTGGCTCTGGCTCCTGACTCATTTCCTTCTAATACAGACCATGGGATGCACTCCTGACGGCTCAAGTGTTGGATTCTTGTCACCCATGTGGGAAACCTGAATAGTGTTCGTAGCTTCAGAATTCAGCCAAGCTCAGTTCCAGCCCTTGTGGGCATTTGGGAAGTAAATCAGATGATGGAACTGCATTCTCTCAGTCTCTACTCTCTCTCTTTGCCTCTCAAAAACAGCGACAAAAAAGTGAAGTAGTCTCACTCTTGTTTAACACCAGAGTCACTGTACTAGCCTGGAGCTATCTGTATCTAACTGCTTAAGGAACGAGGAAACAAGCCTTTCTTTGAAAATCATGCTATGTTGGGTCTTTGTTATATACAGTTTAGTTTATTAACACAGCTTAAGACCCAGTGCTATCTGCTGTGACAGGAAAAGCTATCTGGTACAGGCCTTCTGAGAAAAAGATATATTGCTTATAACAAGAACTACAAGACAGGTTTTTTTCTCTTCCTGTGAATTTTGTCATATCTGAATTGCTGATTGGAGCTGCTACTGCCATCCTGCTCCACTGAAGTGTAACATCATCACTGAAGTTTGTGACATCAGTCAGACATTTTAGAAGCAACTCTAGTTATTTCAAACAGAGGAAGCCATTGGAGGGGCTGGAGTAATAAATAAAGAGGAAGACTAAACAAGACAAGGCAAATAGAGCAAATGAGGTCAGAATGCCACACTACCCTTGGGCTGCAACCCTTGTAAGCACACACTGGCCAGCCATGTGTGGAAAGTGTTGCTGGGGCCACAAGAGCTGTAACACAAGAGCCTGTACACCTGACCATGGTGCTGAACCCTGAGAGAATGACGATAAAGCTTGATATTTTCCATATTGGCCAAAGGTCCTCCATTGTCAACCATCAATGCTGCTGAAGCAAAAAAGCCATGACAGAATAAACAATGTTTCCTCTGTGATGTAGTGTGGAGTTTCTAGTGTCCTGTGACATAGGACAGAGTACTGGAGGTGACAATAAATAAATAATTGGCTCAGTGTCAGAGGAAAGAAATGGAGAAAACCATGTTCTTTGATGACATTGTTAATCTGATATATCAACCAATTCAGAAGCCTAGTGCATTTTTAATATCCTCTTCAGTGAAATGATTAATTTATTTATAATTTAAGGCAGTTTGAATTGAAATTTCTATTACATAAAGCTAAAACGATAATAAATTTCATATAGAAATACATTATAATGTATGAGGCTGTACTGTCTACAAAGGTTTCCAACTTTTCACCTGATAGTACACATTTTCTACATCAGCAAAGTTTTTTATATTTTATTATACTTTTAGTGATCTTTGAGATCTTTTGCAGAAAGAACACACACTTATCAAAGCCCTGTATTCATCTGAAAAATGATTATTGTCTCTCTTTTTTTTAAGATTTACTTATTTATTTGGAAGTCAGTTACACAGAGAGAGGAGAGGCAGAGAGAGAGAGAGAGAGAGAGGTCTTCCAGCCAATGGTTCACTCCCCAATTGGGCGCAGTGGCCGGAGTTGTGCCGATCCGAAGCCAGGAGCCAGGAGCTTCCTCTGGGTCTCCCACGTGGGTGCAGGGGCCCAAGGACTTGGGCCATCTTCTACTGCTTTCCCAGGCTACAGCAGAGAGCTGGATTGGAAGTGGAGCAGCCGGGGTCTTGAACTGGCACCCATATGGGATGCCAGTACTTCAGGCCAGGGCATTAACCCATTACACCACAGTGCCAGCCCCTCCCTTTCTTTTCCCTGGATTAATACTGCAGTGTCATCCTAGGATGATTTTAGCATGTGTAAGTGAATTTTATAATTAATGCATTTCTATACTTCTATGTTACATGGTCACTCTAACAGACTTGGAACATTATAGGTACTCTACAATACCAATTGAAATATTAAATATTAATGGATGTTAAAAAATAAAAAGGTCAGGGCTGGCGCCGTGGCTCACTTAGGTAATCCTCCGCCTGCAGCGCCGGCATCCCATATGGGTGCCGGGTTCTAGTCCCGGTTGCTCCTCTTCCAGTCCAGCTCTCTGCTGTGGCCTGGAAAGGCAGTGCAGGATGGTCCAAGTGCGTGGGTGCCTGCACCCGCGTTGAAGACCAGGAAGAAGTACCTGGCTCCTGGCTTCGGATCTGCGTAGCACCGGCCGTAGAGGCCATTTGGGGGGTGAACCAACAGAAGGAAGACCTTTCTCTTTGTTTCTCTCTCTCACTGTCTCACTCTGTCAAATAAATTAATAAAATAAAATAAAAGGTCTACACTTCTTTTTTTTTTTTTTTTTTTTGCCAGTACCAGGATGTTTGATTATAACTGCCCTGTAGCACATCTTTAAATCTGTTATTGTGATGCTCAAGATCACTAGCCATCAGGAAAATGCAAATGAAAACCACAATGAGGTTTCACCTCACCCTACTTGGAATGGCTCTCATGCAGAAATCAACAAACAATAAATGCCAATGAAGATGTGGGGGAAAGGTACCCTAATCCACTGTTGGTGGGAATGTAAACTGTGGAAGACAGTATGGAGATACCTCACAAATCTGAATATAGACCTACCATATGACCCAGCAAACCCACTCTTGGGAATTTACCAAGACGAAATGAAATCATATTAAGGAGTTAACTGTACTCTCATGTATATTATAGCTCAACTCACAATAGCTAAAATATGAAATCAACCCAGATGTCCATCAGCTGAAGACTGGATATAGAAATTATGGTATATACACTATGGAATATTATTCAGTAGTTAAAAAAAGAGAAATCCTATCTTTTGCAACAAAATGGATGCAACTCAAAACCATTATATTTATTGAAATAAGCCAGTCCCCAAAAGACAGATACCATATGTTTTCCCTGATCTGTGGTAACTAATAGATATCTAGAAGGTAATGTATAGGAGTAAAATTTCGAGATAAGATAATTACTTGAAACCCTTGTCTCTATTGTTGAGGAACAGTGTTTTTTTCTTCATACTATTTGTTGAACTCTTAGTGTAGGTTTACTCTTTTGAGTATAAAGTAATATATTAAATTATATACTATATACTAAAATAATAAACTAAAAATAGTTCTTTGTAAAAAGTATCACTATGTTCCTGAATATGTATATAGGAAATACATGAAATTTCTATAACTTCAGTAAAATTAAAAAAGAAAAATAAAAGGGATACATGAGAGAAGTGGATCTATTTTAATTTGCTTAACTGTAGAAAACATTTCACTATTCATATATATATATATATAAACAGAATGTTGTACACCTTAAATATTTATAAAAATTTAGTCCTCATTGATGGAATCAAAATGTAAAGTCCTATTAGTTGACTACCACAGTCATTATACATTATACATTATACGTACATTATACGTTTTCACCATCATAATAAATTTTTAAGGTTGGAGGCCAGTGCTGTGGTATAGCAGGTAAAGTCACCACTTTCGATGCCCACAGCCTATGTGGGCACTGGTTCAAGACTTGGCTGCTCCACTTCCGACCCAGCTCTCTGCTGTGGCCTGGGAAAGCAGTAGAAGATGGCCCAAGTCCTTGGGCTCCTGCACCCACATGGGAGACCCAGAAGAAGCTCCTGGCTTCTGGCTTTGGATCGGCCCAGCTCTGGCCATTGCGGCCAATTGGGGAGTGAACCATCAGATGGAAGACCTCTCTCCCTCCCTCTCTCTCTCTTTCTCTCTCTCCTTCTCTCTGCCTCTCTTCTCTCTGAATAACTCTTTGATATAAATAAATAAATCTTTAAAAAAATTTTTGAGGTTGGAATGACTATAACCACCATTCTATAGTCTCCCCTATTTTGATTTTAGTTACCCAGGGTCAACCACAATCCAAGTACAGTCAAATATTTGTCTTCACTCTTTAAGAAAGAAAGAGTACATTTACAAGGTTTTATTACAGTATATTTTCAGAATAGCCCTATTATTATTATTACTATTACTATTAATCTCTTAAATGCTTAATTTATAAATTAAATTTCATCATAAGTGTATGTAAGTATAGGAAAAAGTGAAGCTTTATGTGGAGTACAGCACCATCCATAGTTTCAGGCAACCACTGGAGGATCTTAGAATATATCCTCCCTGGCTAAAGGTGAATTATGAAAGTGAAATTAAGATAAGCTTATCCTGTCCAATGGATGTGTAACAAATTGCCTTGATAGATTTAAATTCATTTTTATTTTATTTTCAATTATTTTTAGTTTTTTGTATTGGGCAGAATTTATATGACTTTGTGTGCACATTGTTAAATATGCAGGAATATTATACCTTGTGTATGCATATATTTATGTTGTCCTATTGGAGTTTTATTTATTTTTTAAAATTTTTATTTATTTTTTATTTTTTTGACAGGCAGAGTTAGACAGTGAGAGAGAGAGAGAGACAGAGACAGAGACAGAGAGAAAGGTCTTCTTTCCTTTGGTTCACGCCCCAGATGGCCATCACTGCTGGCGCTGCACCGGTCCGAAGCCAGGAGCCAGGTACTTCCTCCTGGTCTCCCATGTGGGTGCATGGCCCAAGCACTTGGGCCATCCTCCACTGCCTTCCCTGGCCACAGTAGAGAGCTGAACTGGAAAAGGGGCAACTGGGACAGAATCTGGTGCCCCAACTGGGACTAGAACCAGGGGTGCGGGTGCTGTAGGCGGAGGATTAACCAAGTGAGCCTTGATGTGGGCCACTATTGGAGTTTTCTATTGACTATTCTCTTAATTTATTTGCTTTTTGACTAACCCTAGAGGCATTTTCCTGTTCAATGTGAAACAATTAAAAGAAAGTAAAACTCATAGATAGCATTATTGTCGACAAAATACTCTTTACCATCTTTCAACTATCTTATATTGTGCTGTTTCAAAATATGCTTATTTATATAAATGTTTGATTTAATTGCATATATTCAGATATGATATTAGGTGTTATTCCTACTTATTTTTAGGAATGGTCACAATTTTATTTAGATGGATATGTGCACTGAAGTGCATGGAAAATTCATTTAGATTTTAAACTTACCATACAAAGCTTATTTTTCTATGTCAAATCAGAATATGATTTTTAGAGACCAATCCTTACTTTATGTTTAAAAGCTTGTCAATAGAGTGGAAAAGCACAAATGCATTTGTCAATGAATTCTTCACAAGACACATGCTTACATCCTGAGGCAATATAAAAATTCATTGGTGTGTTGACAAATAGTTGAATACAATCTCTTGTTTATTGTTTTCCTGCCAAATTCGCTGGACCACCAAAGTAAAGAAAAATTAAAATCAACAGTTTTATAAATCTTACTGACTCAGGTGATAATAATTCACATATTTTATCAAATTTCTTGTTATGCCCATAAGTATCCATAGTTTGGACATAATTTAAGTTAATATTAATGATTTTAAGATAGACTTGAGGGGCTATCATTGTGGTGCAGCAGATGAAGCTGAGTCCTGTAACTCAAGCATTTCATAAGAGTGCCATTTTGGGCCTGGCTGCTCTACTTCCATTCCAGTTCGCTGTTAATGCACCTGGGAAGGCAACAGAAGATGGCCCAGGTGCTTGAGCTCCTGCCACCCACGTGGGAGACCTCGGTGGAGTTCCAGGCTCCCAGATTGGCCTGGCGCTGGGGAATGAACCAGTGGATGGATGATGAGGTCTTTCTGTCTCTCCTTCTCTCTGTTACTCTCCTTTCAAATAAATAAAATAAAAGAAATATTTAAAAAGTAGAAAAAGTAGATTTGAAAAAATTAATTGCTTCTTGTCTGAGTAGGAAATATAAAGATACATAGAGGTACTTAATATACCCACTAGCAACAAGATAATCAATAACAGTATGATTTTGCTGTTATGTATTTTCCTCCAGCATGCACTATGTAGATAGATACCTGTTCATTATTTAGGCACAATGTATTCATATTCACAGTATCAGAATGTGTTTATAGAATTAATAAGAGAAAAAATTGAAAGGAATTAAAGTGAGCTTTTAGCACTGAAAAATTAATAAAACTTTTATATTTCAAATAATGAAGTATAGAAAATTCATTCTAATTTATAACAAAGAAATAAATAACATATATGTAAATTTCTTATGAGTGCCATTTTTATGGGAAAAATTTGACCATACAGACTTTGAAATATTTGAGAGAATAATCTGACTATAGGTTCTCACAATATTATTTCAGCATTGGTATGCTACTGTTTATATTAATTTATTTTTAAAGGAAAAGACATTGAAGCTTAAAATATTTTTTCAATATTTTAACAGCAAAACCTTATTAGGGAGTTCTCAGAGACATAGGTATATTTCAACATATTTTGTTTTATTTACTTGTTTTTTATGGTTCCTTTTAAAATTTTTAAAGGAATTTATTAATACATTAGATTCTCAGAGACAGAAAATGCATGATAATTACTACAACACAATTCTCATCAGTTAATGTGATAGTAATACAAAGAGATAGAATCAATGTAGTTCGTAGGTACAATTCAAAGAATATGGTACTTCTTCCCTCCCTCTCTCCCTATGTCTTTTCCTCCATCTTTCTCTCACTACCCTCCCTCCCTACTTTCCTCCTCCCTCTCTCTCTCTCTCTTTCTCTTTCTTTCTTCTTTCCTTTTTTCCTCCCTCCCTTCCTCCCTCCCTCACTTCTTCTCTCCCTCCCTCCTGCCCTCCTTCTATCCTTGGCCAACCTTAATCTGTGTTTGCTATGTCTTATATAATTTTTATAGAACTTACGTATGTTCTATGCTCCAAATATTCTGTATAATGCATTTGGACTCACGAGTACCTTGAGAAGGCAATTTTGAACTAAGGAGCCACATGTTGAAAAAAAAAAAAGATAGTTTCCCTAATTATTGACCTTAAAAAAGAAATAAACATACTTTTTTTATAGCATAAGCCCATTGTACATTTTTGTTTTGAATTTACTGTGGTAAAATGTATGTAACATGCAATTTGTCATTCAAATATTTTTCAAAAAAAACTCTATTTTCATTTTATACAAAAGAGGATGACAGAGGGGCAGATAGGTTTTTCATCCACTGGTTCACTTTCAAAATGCCTGCAATATCTAGGGCAAGGTCAGGCTGAAGCCAGGAGTCAAGAATTCTATCAGGGTCTTCATGTGGGTGGCAGACATCTAAGTACTTGGACCATCTCCTGCTTCCTCTCATGGCGTGTTTAGCAGGAACCTGAGTCACAGTCAGAGTACCTGGGAACCAAACAGGCACTGATATGGCATAAGGTTGTTCCAAGTAGTGGCTTGACTGCTTTGACAAATGTCTACCCTCATTCCACCATTTTTAAGTCTATAATTCTGTAGAATTAATTAAATTCACAATTTTATGCAAGAATTACCTAAACATTTCCTAAACGTTTTTTTTTTTTTTTAATCGCCCTTAGAAACTCTGTACCCATTAAGCAATAATTCTGTATTCGCCATCCTAGCAGGGCCTTGTAACCTCTAACCTATTTTCTGTCCTAATGAATTTGGATGTCGTATATGTATTATAGAAGTCAAATTATATAATGTTTGCCTTTTAATGTCTGATTTAGTTCACCTGGAAGTGTTTTCAAGGTTTGCCAATGGTGTAGCATATAGTAGAACTTAAACCTTTTTGTGTTAGAATAATATTCCATTATATCTGTATACAATATTTTGTATATCTGTTCATTTGTTGATAGAGAGTTGACTTTGACTATTGTAATAATGCTACTGATAACCAAAATACAATATCTAAGTCCCTGTTTTCAACAATTTGTAAGTGTAGCCTACGAGTGGGATTGCAGTATCAAGTGGTAATTCTATGTGAGCTTTTTAAAGAACTATCACACGCCGGCGCCGCGGCTCACTAGGCTAATCCTCTGTCTTGCGGCGCTGGCACACCGGGTTCTAGTCCCGGTCGGGGCGCCGGATTCTGTCCCGGTTGCCCCTCTTCCAGGCCAGCTCTCTGCTGTGGCCAGGGAGTGCAGTGGAGGATGGCCCAAGTGCTTGGGCCCTGCACCCGCAGGGAGACCAGGAGAAGCACCTGGCTCCTGCCATCGGATCAGCACGGTGCACCAGCCCCGGCGGCCATTGGAGGGTGAACCAATGGCAAAAGGAAGACCTTTCTCTCTGTCTCTCTCTCTCACTGTCCACTCTGCCTGTCAAAAAAAAAAAAAAAAAAAAAAAGAAAGAAACTATCACACTATTGCTGCACCATTTTACATCCCCTCCAGGAATATGTGAAGGTCCTGATTTCTCCTAATCTTAACCAACAATTGTTATTTTTTCAGTTAATAGTTGATACAGATATCCTAGAAAGTATAAGGTGGTATTTCATACTGGCATTTTATGTATGACTAATGATGTGGTTGTCCTCACGTGCTTACTGACACTTGTGTATCTGGATAGATGTCTACTTAAAATTATTTACCTACCTTTTAAATTGGAATTATTTATAAATTCTTAATATTGAATCCTTATTAGATATATTATATGCAAACATTTCTTCCTTTTTATAGATTGTCAAAAAGACTTTCTTAGTCATGTTTTTGATGAAAGTTTTAATTTTGATTAAGTGCAATTTATCTATTGCTTTTAAATTTGATGAGTTCAAATTTAATGCTTTCTTTTATTGTTTATGTCGCTCCCCCTCTTCGTGGAGGAGCAACACTGAACCCTGCGCTGTTCTTTCGTCTGCTCGGCCCTCCCCGGGTTTGCTGCTGGTTCTTCCCGGGTTGGCTACTATCCCTTCCACCTCCGTGGAAGGGCGGTTCCCCCTGGCCGCATTCCCCACTTCCGCAGGGGAGCGGCACACCGCCGGCCGGCTCTCTGGGGGCTGCACGGGTTCCCTTAGATGTTCCCCATAGATGTTTCTGGTGCATGCCGTCTCTCTCCTCCTTTATAGTCCTCCTCCGCCAATCCCAACTCGGCTGAGTACGCTGCTCTCCAATCAGGAGCAAGTCCTACAGTTAATTGGTTGAACTGGAGGCAGCTGTGCGGAAGCTGTTTACTTCTCTCCCAGCGCCATATTGTGGGAGAGCAGATGCATAGAATAAGTCCTAATTCGAGTAACTTAGTCCAGTCCGGATTGCTCCCCACAGTTTATTTCACTGTTGTCAAATTTAAGACTCCATGATAAAATCTGGGATTATGAAGTTACTCCTATAATTTTAATTAATTATTTAATTAATTAGAAAGAGAGAGAGAAAGAAAGAGCAAGAATGCACGGGGGCTTTCTAATCTGTTTGCTCAAATAATAGTCAAACGTCAAAAATGGAGTCAAACTCCTTATTGCATGTGCTTTTGCTTATGATAATTAACTTGACATCTATCTGTTTCCTCAACTGATGTAAGGTAATACGAGGGCCAGTACCAAATTGCTATTTCTGAATACCAAGCCCTTACTGTAGTGTGTGGCATAGAGTGGATCTTCAGTAATGTCAAACCCACTCATGAAGCAACTATATACTAGTTGAGAAGTACTCATCCTAATAGCTGCAATGGTTCTCAAGAAATTTTAGATGGGCTATTGAGAGGGGGCTAATAGAGAAATTCCACAGGAGAAGCTTTCATTACCAAATAAAAGTCTGGTGTGAAAGCATGAAAAATGTATCTATAGACCCAGGCAAATATATTTGTTTTGTCAAAGACATTTTTGAAACTTATGCAGAGCTGCCTTATAATATGTACTTTCCATGAACTTTTGGAAAAATCATATACATGTAAAAGGGATTTTTTTTAATAGGATGGAAGCTCAGAGGAAGTGTGCTGACTTGGGAATTGGGACACTCGAGATCTGACTACTTCTGTCACTAAAAAGGTGGGAGAGTCCATAAAAACAGCATTTAATTTCTTGGCTACTGTTTACTAATTGATGAAATGAAAAGGTTAGGATTGTTTCTAAAACATTTTGACATACTCAACTCCTGTGAATTTGGCTGGATTTTGGGCTTTTGCTTATAATGAAAGAAGCAAAAAGACCTTGAGCTATTTAGGCCAAGTAAAATCATTTTACTGCATTCAGGTATGAGTTGTTCTTGTCACTGCTCCATGCTGGGATCTCCTCATGTGGTTAGAGAGGCTACAATGACTTATGGATTTATCCTGTCTGGAAAGATTTACTACTGAATATTTTATGGATTTTTTTTTCAGTTTAGGAAACCTGTTAAACTACATTATTACCCACTCAGAACTGGACAAACTAAAAAAACTCACGCTGAAAATAGAAACTTAGTATACTGAGAATTAATAACCTACATGGGAAATAGACAACTTCACTAAAAAGTTCTTACTTCAAAATCATTGTAATCTTTAAACAAAAACTTTAAAAATAAGCATCCATATTTACATACAAGTGTACATATATATTGGCACACACACATTATAAGGCACAGTTCAATGAAATTTCAGAGTATTATCAGGGTCCTAGAAACTTCTGTCATGTTCTCTTCCAAATACCATGTTCCTTTGAACAGTAACTACTATTCTGGCCAATGAGTTTGTCCTAAGGATCAATTTACATCTACCAATACACCCTTAACTTATTCATTTATTTTAAAAATGGCACACTTAGCAGATCTCAACTTAATTTCCTTTTCCTGGAGTTTGAATTTGTGTCCTAGATTCCTCTTACGTTTGTGTTCTGATAGATTTCAAATCCATGTCATCCTATTATTATATAATATGATATGCAATGTTTACTACAAACCTATAGGTTATTTGTAATTACATCATTTGAGAACCCATATAATTAAGGTAAATTTCCAGGACCTGCCTCAATGTGCAAGACTGTGCTCTCTTACCCATCTGCACTAATCCTTATGAACCATAATAAAACATACTTTCTAAATAGATCACTGAGTTGTTTTCTAAGGGCTATTAAAACCTGAATATTTGTGGAGAAAACCACAAAACCCATAGTCAACCTTAATTTATCTCGTTCAGATATTAGAGATTAAATTAGGCCAACTAGTAAGGATAAGCTACATGTATATTACCAACTGATACATCATAACCCTCCCACGGGCAATAGGTAGATATAGAAACCTTAGAAATAAACGCTCAATGGAGTGCTATGATGAGGGCTATTTGCAAATGAGATACCCAGACATAAGGCAATGGTTGGTTAAAGTGGTACTGAGTGCAGGCTCATCCTGTGAGGCCCACGCCCTGTTGGCATGGGTGGGACGACGGCGCTCTTTGACAAGAACCACCAGAGACCAGTTTTGGTGAACTTTTCCTCTTTATTAACGACCATGCACACCTTTTAAAGGGCAGGCAGAAGGGGCAAAGGTCTTGCAGAAGGGGTGTAGCTAATTCAAGGCAACACAAATTCTACAGGATAGAGCCGACAGTGGCGCAGCTATATGCTTCTCCAGTCAGCTTGAAGGCTACATAAGCTACAATAGCTTTCCTGATGGGTCTGGGCCAGACCCCGGAGCAGTTTACCTGATTGGCAGAAGGTGGGAGTGGGGGAAAAAATGTGCCGGGGCACCTGCTGCTTGCCAGCAGTCACACTAACTGCATGAACTAGGCAGGTAGTCTCACGGGATCACCCACTACTGAGAAACAGCATTGAACAAAGCTATAGATTGAAAAGGTAAGAAAAAATTTATCTTGGGTTCAGTTTACCTGTGGCTGATCATATTATTTAGTGTCCTTAAATTTTAGTAATAAACAATACATTTATAGAGTTAATACCCTACAGAAGCAGTGCAAACCAACAACTCAGCAAACAAGAACACAATTGCAGAGATTTTCTTTTTGTACATTCTAAGACTTTGTTATTGTCTTGATGGCTGGAATTCAGGCTGTTTCTGCATGTGTTTCGGCATGAAATACATGAAAGGAAAAGGAGAAACAATGAGGAACAAACAGAAAGAAAATGAGGAGAACAAGATAAGATAGGTTGGGCAATAGAGTCAGTAGAAAAACAAGGAAATAGGAAAAAAAAAGCTGAATAGGAAAACAAAGTTGTCATATAAAAATGTGCAAACACACTGAAAGTAAAGAAATTTCGTGGCTTTTTGTGAAGCGTTTACATTGCCATGAGAGACAAGTATTAGAGTTTGAAATAAAAGCAATCGAGTTAGGTGGAAAGAAATACATTTTGTGTCCTAGTGTGACCATGGTTCTTGGCTTTCAAAAGAAAAACTATGTTAAAGTGTGGGCCATCTAAATGTCACCATTATACTAATCCTACCAAAAAAGTTGTTCTTGTGGGTGACTATTGGCTGCACATCTCATAGAATACGTTTGAGTAGTCATCAAGCAAAATAGAGTCAATGTGTTCAAAGGGACTCCTCACTATGAGGCAGGAAGAAAGGCAATGCTAGCTGTTGTTCTTGCCTCCTCCAGGAAAAGATAATGTTTTGCTTGTTTTTTGTTTTCTTCAGTTATAGTAGGTCAACTTTAGTATCTGAGTTTGAGTAAGAGTAGTATCAATAAATAAGTATTGATTTGGTAGTAATTCAGTGGTAAAATTAATAGGAGAATTCAGCAGACTGAGAATTTATGGAAATTCACAGATTTTTGACTTGTGGAATAATTGTTATCATAAATTACTAAAATAGAAAACTATAGAAATGGATCAGGTGGAGAGATAAAAGAAACTATGGATTTGATTTTAGATCTGTTTAATAAAGTGTTTCACTAGAGTGAAGATATTGAAAAGTAGTTGATAGGTTTATGGAGCTAAGAGAACAAGTCTGTGCTAGAGGTATGAGTTTGCAGGTTATCAGTGTAAACAGAATTATTGAAATCATGAGGGTGGCTGAGATCATGTAGGAGAAAGACTATAGGATAAAATGATGGCCTAGGACTGACACTGGCCAAACTCTAATATTTATTGATATGGTAGAGAAAGATGACAATGAAAAGAAGATGAAGAAGGGATATAGAAAAAATAGGAGGAAAATAAGAGAATTGGAAATACTGAAAAAAGAAAAAGATGCTTTTAAGAATAAGGGAGGTGAAAATTAGTGGGTTTCTGAGTGTCTGTGATGGAAGACTGACTGATAATAATCTATAGGGATCATTCACTTTAGCAAGATTTCTTTTAATAGAATGAAAGACATTTAAACTAGATTTGCAAATTTGAGTAGTGAGATTGATGTAGGATAAAATTGATTAGATTTGTGAGCTGGAAGACCACGCCTTCACCATGCCCTCTGTGTGATCTCATGCCCCTACCTGATCCCACCCATATGCCCACCTGCCAAACAGGCTATGTAACCACCCTCTTTGGGCATAAATTTTTGTTGCCCCATGCCTTGAGGTGCCTGGCCTTTGGGCATACTCCCTGCCTTGGCTTTGCTGCCCACTGCCTGTGATAAGCTGCTAGTAGGTTCTCATAACAACAAAACGCTTGCTGCACGTGGCTCTTGGCCTACTTTCTGCTTGGTATGGATCTAGATTTCCCTTTCTCAGATACAGCCTTCACTCTCCTATGCATTTCTCTCATTGAATAAAAAACTTGAAAAACTTACCATGTTGTCTGGTCTACTTGAGCCAGTATTCAGAATTCTTCTCTGAATTCATGGCAAGAACCCACATAGCTTATTAATTTCAGAAATATTAATAAGCAAATTGGTTTCAAGGTGAAGGAAATAAAAATGAACAATTTATATGTTTTTGAAGGGTGAAGAATGGGATGGTGTCTGAAAGAGGGAACAAATGAAAAAGCAGTTCAATTGTTTTCAATATCAAATAGACCAAAGCATATTAAAGAATATACTGGATCTGGGAAGAATCTGGCAGAGAGTGAATGATTGAAAATATAGAACAAACAAGGGTTAGATGATGATGTTAGTGTCATCCGGGAACAAGAGGGAAAGAGATTCAAGCCACCCTCTGAATAATGTACTACACGAAATACTTTTCCACTTTAAGGAGGCCTGTATAAAATGATTGACATAGCTATGCAAAACCTAGGACAAGAAGTTTACCAGGCAAGGAGAGCAGCAAGTGAAATGCTCTTAAGGCTGCAACAAGTCTGATGTGCTTTTGAGGGAAGTAAGAGATGGACAAAGAAGATTAAGTCAGGAGCGAGAGAGCAGTAGAAGATAAGTTTAGAGAACCAGGAATTGGTAGCAGATGAATTCAGTATAGTTGGACACCAGGACAATGGTGAATTTTTCAGATTTTATTCTAAGACTGATGGATAGTCATTGAAAGGTTTGAATAAAGGAGTGATATATTTTACTTTCCTTTTATAGAGATCACTCTGGCTCCTGTTTGAAGATTTGAATTCAAGGATGGAAATCACAAGAATCATTGGAAATATTGCTTTAGTCATGGTAAGAGATGAGGGTGGTTGAGACTACTGTGGTAATGAGTGAGGTGATGAGAAAATGTTGAGTAGCGTTACATTTGGAAGACAGAATTACACTGCCTTATTCACTTGTCTTTATAGAAATACATATTATTTGTGTTGTAAATTCTCAGAGGACAAGAGTTGGGTTAAGAAATCATTACTTTTTATTCTATATGAAGTAACTAGATGACTTGGGGTTGTAATAATATATAGACTATACCAAGACAATTAATATCTTTAGTATATTGAAAGCAAGAACATAAAAGTCTAGCTGGCTCCAGGGTAGTCAGTAAATGTGTATTGCTATCCTCGCCATGTGAAGGTGAATGAACACTATTTTGATCTTTTCTGTTTCGGAAGGTTGAAATGAATACATTCATTGAATTATTGATCATACATCAAATATCAGACACTGTGTTGTTTTGTTCCAATAAGAATGACATATCTACTTAACAGCTGTGACTAGCGTAAGCAATGATTAAGCTTATAATGGTATATTATTAACTCTGTGTAGTCTACCTCAATTTTTCATAGGAAGGGGATTAATAACTCACACTCCTTTAAATCTTGAGAGCTTAAGTAAATGTCTGAAATTCTGTATAGGTACTGTATTGTTTGTGACTTATTATTTTTCGTGGAAGTGGCAAAGTTTTAGGGCCTTCCTGTTGGCCATTTCCAATATATCTCTTAATCCATATACATGAGAACCGATGGAAAGGATAAGTCAGCTGGCATATTCTATCAAATCAGACCTGGAATCTGGATGAGTTGATTTGATATTTATTTGGAGACTATTAACCTTTTGCTTAATATTCTTGATTTGCTTTGTTACATGAAATTATAAAATAGTATAATCTGTTTCTCATGTATCTTAGAGCCATGATGATTTATTATTTACCCCAAAGAAGTCTACCAGGCCAGTGGTAATTGTATTCATATTGCCTCTAATGACTACATGCAACCTTGGGACTTCCAACTAAAACACCTCTCATATTTATTAACATTAAAGAACTAGTTACATGGCAGAATCATTTCTTGGCTATTAAAAGATATCTTGTACTGAGGAGATCTTTCATGACCTAGGGTCCCTTTCACTGTGCCTTTTTTTTTGCTCTAGTGAATGTAACAGTCTTTGGAACTTCCTGGTGATCATGGTCATGAGGTAGATTTTCTGTTCTCAAGGAATACATTTATTTTAATTCATCCAACATTTTAAATCTTTTGACATCTTTCTCAATTCTATGTCAAGGTAGTCCTACCATCTCATGTCATTTACTACATACGGTTGACATGTTCAAACTTCAAGAACCCATGCCTGTTTTGTGTTAGAACTCCAGGTTAAATTCAGAGATACGGAAGAGTGTGGTAATGCTTATAAACTCTCCACTATTTAGTTTACAATCTCATTACACTTGTTCAGCTTCTTATGTTATCTCCCTAGCTTCTGCCAATGTAGAAGTTATGAAACTCTTTCTTGAATAAACTACTTTTTCCCTATAGTAGAGAAAAGTATTTCCCTGCTGAGGCTAATGTAATGCTTGGCAACTCTGAAGGCAGCTAGCATGGATTAAGAAAGAATAAGCACAATTCAGTAAGGCATTGCATACTGTTAGGAAATAAGGATGTCTTTCTCTAGCAAGTGGGAAGGTTTTTCATGACAGAGAGATTTTCCATCCATTTGTTCACTCCCCAAATGCTTGCAACATCTGGGTCTGAGCCAGGCTGAAAACAGGAGCCTGGAATAGGAGCCAGGAACTCAATCTGGGTCTCCCACATGAATTGCAGGTACTCAAATACTGGAGCCATGACCTGCTTCTTTCCAGGATGCGCATTAGCAGGAAGCTGGGTTGTGAGTATCCAAAGCAGTGTTTTAAACACTATGCCAAGTGCACGTCCCTAGGCTACAGGCTTTATATCTGCTGTTTAGGTTGAGATTAAGGGGTGTGGATAAGGTCAACAGGTACTTTGTTATGCATATCAATTTCATGTGGGTGTAGTTGCCCTTGAACATTTACATTAGTCATTGTACATGAAAACTAATTTTTTTAAATAAAATACTGGGCTCAGACCCTACCCCTAGATATTTTAAATTCATTGAATGAGAGTGATTCCTGGAGATGCGCATTTTTGAAATATACTTAGTGCATCTAATGTACAATCAAGACTAAGGAATTTTAATTTAGTTTATGAAATTGTATCTTACTACCATGCTTAACAAACCCACCTGAATATATAAGAAAATACTCTGAACTTAAAGGAATGAAATTGGGGTATGCAATTGCTTAAACATATAGGATTGCTTTGATGTTAAGAATATTTTAGAAAAATATTTTTATAGCATATGTCTTTTCTCATCTCTTTTTTTGTTGACAATCATAAAGATACAAAAAAGCTTCAAATAATTCCTGCAACATGTGTATTATTTTTGAAAACTGTGTGTATTTCAATTTTTTCACCCAAATAAACTTATCTTTTAATTTCATTTTTCCACGAACTCTTGAGATACCTTCATATTTTGCTTGTGAATCACCATGGAAGAATTTAAAACTAAAGCACTGTTTTTCTAATGTGGTTATCAATATTTTTTTTCTAAAAGCAATTACCATTAGGAGGAATTATACAGGTTAGAGAACATTGGTGAGTTCAAAAGGATTGCCACTGTTAAAGTTTGAAGTTAAAGATCATGGGATATGGAAGAAAAACTCAGGTCCCTCTTACTGTTGTTTTTATCAGTTTGTTTAAAAGCTAACAATATAATGTAAAAACTTTATGCAATCTTCAAGTAAAGACAAGTTGATATTTTTAGGGGGTAATATTTTGAATTGGCAATATGTATCAACCATTATAGTTCTTTTCTTGGTAACATAAATACTTACTATTTTGATTTCTTTGGCAACATATTGCATATGTACAGGTGATAGAACTAGGAATATTACTATATATGTGGTATTTCACATATCAGTTTAATATGTTTTAAATCTGGGAAGCATTTTTTGCTCTTTGTGCTTCTGTTTCCTATTATGTAAAATTAGTCCAATATTGCCATTTGACTCATAGAATTACTCTTAAAATTAAAGAATTTCACACATATAAAGGCAATATAAGAATTATTAGTGTATAGTAAATAGTAAAAAATTATTATAGCCATGATGATGATGTTAGTATTCATAGCCTCCTTTAATAAATATTTTCATCTGGCTCTGAATTATTCAAAGCCACATATCTCCAAAAGAGTAGAGTTAGGTTTCGAGCCCAGGTATTACTAATCCAGTCATTGCTTTTTCCTGTTTTATGAAATAGGCTCTTTTGGTCCTTCCAAAGTTAGCATCTTGAAGCCCTAACCCCCCAGTCAGACAATTCTTAGAGACTGGCTCTTTGGGAATTATTAGGGTTAGATGAGGTCTTGAAGGTGGTGTGTAGGACTTGTATCTTTATGAAAAGAGGCACCAAGAGACCAAGAGAGCTTGTTCTTTCTTCCTGAACATGAAGCAACCAAGTAAAGACCAAAAAAAGCCTAGAGGGAGGAGGTGGCTGTCTGCAAGCAAGTAATAGAGCCCTCTCAAGAATCTAACCATACCTGCATCCTAATCTTTGCACCTTTTGCCTCAAGACCCTGAGAAAACAAATTTATTTGTGTAGGCCATCTAGGCTATTACATTTTGTTAGTGCAACCCAAACTGAAAATACACACTAAATACACTCCAGTCTTCCCTTCCATTTCACTTGAGCTGATTACCAAGTAATGTAGTGAAGCTTTTTTTTTTTTAAGATTTATTTTATTTATTTGAAAGACAGAGTTACAGAGAGAGGTAGAGACAGAGAGAGAGAGAGGTCTTTATCCGCTGGTTCACTACCCAGATGGCTGCAATAGCCGGAGCTGCGCCAATCTGAAGCCAGGAGCCAGGAGCTTCTTCCAGGTCTCCCACATGGGTGCAGGGGCCCAAGGACTTGGGCCATCTTCCACTGCTTTCCCAGGCCATAGCAGAGAGCTGGATTGGAAGAGGAGCAGCCAGGACTAGAACCAGTGCCTATATGGGATGCTGGCGCTTCAGGCCAGGGCTTTACCCCACTGTGTCACAGCGCTGGTCCAGTAGTGAAGCTTTAAAGATGTACAAAACTTCACCAAATGAAAAGAGTTTGGTTTGCAAGTGCAGGGCAGAGTCAAAATAAGAACAAAGAAAATGTCTGTGGAAAAGACCAGAGTGAATTATTCCATCTTGCATGAACTCAAATAGCTTGATTTTGTCAATAAAAATGGTTCACTTACGTTAATTTAATAAATAATTAGTTTCTCTTAAATGTGTGCTACACTTCTGTTTGCAACAGGGGTTGTAGAAAAATTGAAAATCTTCCTTTTCTCTAATAAATTGGATTATATAACAGTATGCAGAATGAATGAAATAGGACTTAATAAAACAAAATTATGTACGAGGGTTAAAATGGATGATTCCTAATTTCTGAAGAAGGAAAAAAAAGGACACAATAATTAGAAATGATTTCTTGTACTAAGAGTAATTGGAGGGGCCAAATGATTGGCAGAGTGGCTAGGATGCCACTTAGGACACCTACATCCACAGAGTCCATGGGCTTGAGGCTCAGTTCCACTTCAGATCTAGTTTCAAGATCACTTTCATGCTGGGAGGCAGCAGATGCTAAATCAAGTACTTGGGTCGCTGACACTCATGTCAGATACCTGGATTGAGTTCAGGGCTTCTGCATTTGGTCTGATCCAGTTGAGGCTGTTGTAGGCATTTGGTGAATGAACTTGCAGATGTGTGATCTGCCTGTCTTTCTGTCTGTGTCTCTCTCTGTTTCTCTGCATTTCAAATAAGATGAACATAAATAAATAAAAATTTTAAAAAATGTAAACGGAGAACATGGAGACTTACTAATGAAAGAAAGGCCTGATGTTCCATTTCAGCTGTCTTTATGAAGTCATATTAAATAGACTCTGTTGCTTTTTCCCTTGGAGAGAGGAGTTAGAAGACATGGTTAAATTTTTAAAATTTTCATTCATCTTATGGGTTTTCAAAAAGTGTTGTTTCTTTTTGCTTTTTAAAAATTATATTTTAGAGCATTGTTGATTAGCATGTAATATTCATACATTTTGTTGGGTCTAGTGCAAACTTTAAACACATATACCTAATGTGAAGCAATAAAACCTGGCAATTAGCGTTTTCATTTCCCTCCTTTTCTTCTCTCCCTCCCTCCCTCCCTCCTTTCTTCCTCCTTCCCTCCCTCCCTTCCTTCCTTCCTTCCTTCCTTCCTTCCTTCCTTCCTTCCTTCCTTCCTTCCTTCCTTCCTTCCTTTTTTTCTCCTTTCCTTTCTCTCTCTCTCTCTCTCTCTCTCTCCTCCTTTCTTATTTGGAACTTACTAGCTCTCATTTTCCAATTCTTTGTTCAATATATCACACAGTTATGTTAAAAATGATTTCTTATCTGATTTGTATTTATTTTGCTTGGGTGGGACCTAGAACTATATTCCATTCCTGTCTTCACTGTCATGTGCCCCAGTAAGTCTCTGTCAAATGAGATTTCATATAGTAAAGGCACAGTTAAGGACTGATCAGTATGAGTGCTTTGTGTTTTTCTCTCACAGAAAGGATTGGAAAGTAGTTTTATTCTCTTCTTATATGAGCAGATAATCATCTTGTGAAACAAAACAATAAGAGACAGGAAAAACGTTATTTATATCACTCTTGGATGGTCATTATTTTGGATTAAATAGACTGGGACCTGTGATCCCAGGTTTGTCCCCAATCTAAAAATTAGATTACTTAGTGTTGAACTGTCTGTCTCTTTTGGTAAAACTGGGTTTAGGTCTCTTGTTACCACTACTTAAAATCTTCTAAGATTTTATTATTGCTTTTCTGTACTTTCTTATTTTCCAAGTTTGCATTACTTGGATTGTAACTAACAGAATTTGAGGGTGAATATTATATATATGGTGTTCTCTTAATTGTTTTTTATTTATACATGAGGACTTAATACTATATAATTGATATACAAATTGATATTTAAATTTGTTAATAACTTAATGAACTACCACATTTTGTAAATACAGCTGTTGCACTTAATCTTGAACTTACATGATTCACTCTATCATTTATTCGGCATCTTGTGAAAATTTGTTTCTCTTCATGTTTTGCTAATAATTGGTTTTGGAAACTTCTCATCCAACTAACAATGGATGTATTGCCAAGACACTGCATTCATACTGTTACAATGCACACATTGTAATCACTCTGAATTTTTGCATACTCTTATTGTTCAGATTTTCTAGTTTGACACTAATTTGTACTGAAAATTGAAAAGTGTTTTCTTTTTATCACAGTTTCGGGATAAAATATCAAAATTCAAACAACAAGTAACTGGGTATTGAACTTTTTTTTAAAGTAGCATATTGAAGTAGGATGATAAATAGGGAATTTTTAGGGATATATCTGTCAAAATAAATAGTTATTTTATAATTAAAAATAAAAAGTATTGCTGAGATAAATGAAAGAGTGTATATATATATATATATATAAATGGATACATCTAGTATGTTAATGGAGAGGAAGAAACGATATAACTAATAAATCAATTTTACCCAAATGGATCTATGTATTCAAGTCAATTCCAACTAAAATCCCAGCAGGCAATTTTTCTAAAGGGTTTAATATACTTGACTTCAAGACCTGTGAAGTTACAATAAATAAGATGGGATGTCTTTGGATCAAGTTAGACAAATAACTAACTGGAACAGAATAGAGTTAAAAAGAATATTTGACAAAGTTACAAAGGCAATCCTCTGGAGAAAAGATAGTCCTTTTTTCAGTTAATGGTACTTCAGCAAATGTATGCAATGAACTTTGATAAATACCTTGCAGTATAGTTATTTCTAAATAGAGCATAAACTGAAATGTAAAACCTAAGCCTATAAAACTCCCTGGAGTAAAGAGAGGAGAAAGTGACTTTAGGATAAGAAAAATTTCTTAGGAACACAAGCAACATGCAAGTCATCTTTGTGGAGATCATTAAACAAAATCATAAGGAATAGGAAAAATGTGAAAAATGTGACACTGAGCACACACACACACAATGACATTGATAGTGTGAGAGCTAAAACAAGAAGGCAGAACTTTGCCCTGTTTTGTGTCAACTGGAGACATGTACAGTAGGGAAATCAAATTTTTGCCACTCTGTACATCTCATTAAATGACTGAAAACATGTGGAGTTATAATCTTGTTATAAATCACTTTTAATGATTAGGCAAGTTCACAAATACAGAATCTGAGATTAATGAGGATTGACTATATTATGTAAAATTTGTATATAAGTATGTAAATATAGATTTTTTCAAAACTCAATATTAAGGAAAAAACTCATTAAAAATAACCAAAATATTGAAAGAGACTTATCACCAAAGAAGACATATAGATGGCTAAACACTGAATGAGAAGACAAATCAATATCATGTTATTAGGGAATGCAAATTGAAACTATAATGAAATAGCATTATACTGCTCATTTATTTGAATATTTAAAGTTAGAAAATTTGGACTGTCATTGTAACACAGAGAGCTACCCACTTCCCATCTGGTGGTGCCAGTTTGAGTCTCAGCTGCTCTGCTTTTGATCTAGTTGCTTGCTAATGTGCCTGTGAAGGCAGAAGAATATCAAGCATTTGGGTCTCTGCCACCCACATGGGAGACTCAGATGGAGTTTCTGACTTCTGGCTTTGGCCTGGCCCAACCCCTGCCATTGGAAGGGAAGATTTCTTTATCTCTGTTTCTCCCTCCCTCTCTTTCTATATATATCATTGTGTCTTTCAAACACACACAAAAAGATAAAAGTTTGACTAACGGAAGGGCTAGTGAAGATGTAGAGCAACAAGAACTCTCATATACTGCTCGAAGAAATGTACAATGGCACACCTGCCTTGGAAAACAGCTTTTCAGTTTGTAAAAAAGTTAAATATATTGACCATATGTTGCACCCATCACACACAGATATTTACCCAGGAGAAATGAACCAGTCCATACAAATATATACAAGTATTTATAGCATTTTTATTTGTAGTAGATCGAAACTTGGTAGCAATCCAAATTTCCATCAACAAATCAAAATAAAAACCGATTTTGGTATATCCATAACATGAAATATCACTCAGAAATAAAAAGAAACTACTGTGATGGGCATTTGAACTAGTGGTAAAGATGATGCTTAGGAAGACTGCTTCCCATATCTGAGAGCCTGAGTTTGATGCGAGGCTCTTCTGACTTCAGCTTTCTGCTAATGTGCACCCTGGCAGGTAGTTGTAATGGCACAAGTTATTGGGTTCCTGTCATCCACAGGGGATACCTGGATTGAATTTCTGATTCCTGGCTTTGCTGTTACCCAGGAATCACTGTGGACGTTTGAATAGAGAAACTCTGGATGGGAACTCACACACACATACTCTCTCTAGCTCCCTGTCTCTCTGTCTCTCTTTCTCTATGTCTTCCTCTCAAGTAAATAAGAAAACATTTTGGAGGCTGGCATTGTAAGTGGGTTAGGCTGCTACTTGTGTCTATCTGCATACCATATTAGAATGCTCTCAGAAGGTCCACATCCAA
The DNA here is from genome assembly GCF_964237555.1 of Oryctolagus cuniculus. NCBI lineage: Eukaryota > Metazoa > Chordata > Mammalia > Lagomorpha > Leporidae > Oryctolagus > Oryctolagus cuniculus. The sequence goes on along the minus strand of NC_091437.1, from coordinate 104,078,757 downwards.
TGCAGATTCCAGCTAATGCACCTGGAAAAGCAGCAGATGATGGCCCAAGTGCTTGGGCCCCTGCCACCCACAATAGGAGACGTGAATGGAGTTCTTGGCCCTGGCTTCAGCTTGGCATAACATTTGGAGAGTGAATCAGCAGACGGGAGATCTCTCTCTTTCTGTGTCACTCAAAATTCAAATGGATAAATCTTTAAAAAATAAAGCATATTAGAGGAAATTGCTGATTCAAAATAATGTTAATATAACTCAAAATAATTATGATTGTTGGAAAAATCTAGACATGAAGACCAATAAAAGTTTAGAAAATGAAGAAAAAACCTAATCTATCCTGACAGAAAGAGATCATTGCCCAAAGGTAAGGAATGACAGGGAGTGGGATAAGGAAGGGATTCCCAAGGGCCATGGAGAAACTTCAGGCGTGACTGATACATTCCACATCTTGATTATGGTAATGTTCTAATGACTGCAGAATTATACAAAACTTGACACATTTTTATGTTAAAAGAGTATAGACACGTTGACATCTAGTCTGTCATGGGGAACATGTTGTTTCAGACATTCTTGCATGGATTGTCCTTTTCACTAGATCTCACTGCTCAAAGTAAATCCAAGTCACGGTTTTCAGTAATATCCAGAGCTGTTCTGTCTGGGGTACACAGCTGTCTTATGCAGTGAGTGGGCTGACACCTCACATGGTTCCCATCTTGCACATACATTCTTCTGCTCACATGGGGATAAAAGTAGTGGATTCCAGGTTAGTGCCTTCCGGTTTCTGACATCTGTCCTTTGAATTTTGTGGAGATTTGCACATATTCTTGGCATCCTCTATTGATTTTGAATTACTTCACATTATTTGGCCTTTATGAATAGGAATGCTATAGGATTAAATCTGCCATCTAGTTTCATTAAAAAGAGTTTTCATGTCTACTTTTCTTTTTTACTATATTGATTTGGCATAAACTAAGATAATAAAGAACTTTTTTTCAGATGTCTTTGTGTGGAAATTTCCAATAATCATTTTATTGATAAAGGAACAGACACATGATGTATTTTATGTATGTATTTGAAGTCAGAGTATATTATTCTTTTATTTAGATTTATTATTTGACTTCCTTACTAATCTATAATTTCCCCTCTCTTTTAATAGATGCGATGCTTCAGCTTCAGAATTAATTTGGGTTACATTCGTTAGGTTTTGAATTTGAAAATGAATCAGTAGCTCTATAAACATATTGCTATCAGTGAGAGTGTTGTCTTATTGAAACATTCATTCAAAGTTTTAAACATATTTAATAAAGTTCAAATTCTTTCACTAAGACTTCAAATCAGAGTTATTTTGCTTACCTGGATTATTTTTATTATATCAGAAATCATTCTGTGAATACTTGTAGGGTGACTTGTGCTGATTTTTTATTCTTCCAACAATTGTGTGAGTTGCTAGGTATTCCAAATCCTAGACAGAAAGAATATTGTAATTTCAGATAAATATAGTTATTGGTATTCCAACTGGCAAAACACATGTAATTTTTTCATGTTTGTGTGTGAAACATTAGATCATTGTCAACATTAAACTCAGCCTTGAGGGAGGGCATTTGGCCTGGCTGCTGAGATGTCTACGTCCCACATAGAAATACTTGGATTCTAATCTTGGATCTGTCTCCTGAATCCAGCTTTGTGTTAATGCACACCCTGGGAGGCCCTGGTGATGCTTCAATTAGTTGGTTCCCTGCCATCTATGTGTGATATCTGGATTGAGTTCCTGATTCCAATTATTGATCTTCCCTGGAGTAGGATGGGGGACATTATACACATGTAGAGTGAACCAGTGGACAGAATCTTTCTCTTTCTCCCTCTAGTTTTTAAATAAACACTTAAGGACAAATAATAATAATAATAATAAAAAACAATGAAAAACCCAGTCATGATTTCTAAACTGGTCATCTATTAATCTACCTAGAGCTTTGCCTGACTTTCAGAGCGTTAGCTAGAGTGTAGCTGATTTAAACAGTACTATCTTGTCTCCACATTTCAAGTCTTTCCTTTCACTAAAATGATGGTCTTTCTTTTGTCTTATCTGTGTCTTTCTTGTTTGCTCTCTTCCCCAAGCAGATGGTATACATGTTCTTCAGGTGTGTGTCTGTTCTCACACCTAATCCATTGTGAATACTTAGAGAACATTAATAATATGCTAACAGGAATGCTATAGGATTAACTCTGCCATCTATCTGAAGAGGAAGCACAATGTTGATAGGTGGTGAAAAGAGTAATTACACTAAATCTGTAAACTAATCTGTACATTTTCAGTCAGTACAGGTCTGCAATTATATAATTGGGCAATTCAATCAGATTTTCTGAGTCTCAACTTCATAACAAGTGTAATCAGATCAGAAAATCTATTTTTTTAAATGTTCATTTATTTTGACCTTAAAAGACAAAGAATCAGAGAGAGAGAGAGAGAGAGAGAGAATCTTCCGTTCACTGATTTACTCCTCAAATGCCCACAACAGTCATCATTGGACCGAGTCAAAGCCAGGAACCTGGAATTCCATCCAGGCATCCCAGGGCCCAAACCCTTGACCCATCCTCCACTGCCTCTTGCAGTGCATCAGGAGGAAGCGACATTAGAAGCAGAGTAGCCAGGACTCAAACCAGGTACTCTGCTATGAGATGAAAGTGTCCCAAGTGATGGCCTAACACGATGTCCCACAACACTCACGCCCAGATAATCTTTGATGTCCATCATTGTCCTATCAGGTATACTTTTGCAGTAACTTCTTTAATATACTCTAGGTGGATATTTACATGAAAGCAATTGAAGATTACTCAGAATCTAATGAATCAGGAACAGGAGAGTGGATAGAAAGTCACTGCCCTAAGGTATTCTTAGGAATTGTTTGTACTCCAATTTCTCACCCTATAATTCACATATAAATGATATCCATTACTTAAAATTTCATATGCAAAGACCATCTGGTCTTTATAAATGCTGTCTCTGCCTTACCAAATATTGATAAATTGTGCAGCACTGTGCTGCCAAATACTTAGGCCTTTTGTCATGGCTTCATACCAATTTCGAAATGAATATTGAATATAATTATTTAGGGATGAAAGAGTAATAGTAAATAAAACCATATGTTCACTAGTAAAACATTTTACTTGAATAACTTTTAGTAGCATATTTTTGAAAACTCAGTCAACTTGCAACACTGAAAAACTTCCATTTTCATTTGACTCTTGAAGCTGTAATTCTTGGGAACTAAGCCCATCTGTATTAATGGTCCAGGCTGAACTGAGCTTGATTAGTATTTGAAATTGATTCTGTCCAGAGACCAGATGGCCTGCATTGGTATTTTTCTTGTCATTTTCAAAGGAAAAAATATCTTTTTCAGTGGAAATGAGCACATTTAAAATAATGAGTATTCTCCCCCAGGTTCACAAACAACTGTGGAATCCCAACAGGACTCACTGTTAACTGATTGCTTGGCTCCAGCTACAATGCACTGAATTTGTCTCTCAGTAATGTAGCTTTCTTTAGATTTTACCTTTTATTCCATGTCTTTTACAATTCTAGCTTCTCAACTAAAGTGCTGTATGTCCAGATAGCCTACTTGTGCTCGTGCTCGTGCTCTGAAATCGTGCTGGGAGAGAATGAGTAATGTGTGTGAGAGGAAACAGTGGAGTAGGAGTATGCTGGTTTACTGACTAGAGCAGAATGATTGCAAAATGGGTCGGAAGAAGTACAGTGGGGACAAGCTAAGGCTAATTTCTTTTTTCAGTTAAAGAAAGAACAATTCTTCAAAATTTTTTCTCAGTAAGAAAGTGGGAGAGAATAGTTAGATGATGGGGTGGAGAATTCGGGGGTGGAGCTCCAAGTAGAAAGGCCTTTGCGTGAAGCCAAGTGGGATATGAGCAGATGTCTGTTTAGCTGGTGATTGTGGAACAGGAAGGGAGGTGCACATAAGAGCTCCTTTGAAACAAGAATTCAAAACACAGAATGAGAGGGCTGTACTGCCATGTGGCCTCTTAGCTACTTCTTCTTCTTTTTTTTAAGATTGATTTTTTATTTATTTGAAAGAGTTACAGAGAGAGGCATATATATAGAGAGAAGTCTTCTATCTGCTGGCTCACTCCCCAAATGGCTGCAACAGCCGGAGCTGAGCTGATCTGAAGCCAGGAGCCAGGAGCTTCTTCCGGGTCTCCCATACAGGTGCAGGGGCCCAAAGATTTGGGCTGTCTTCTACTGCTTTCCCAGACTGTAGCAGAGCGCTGGATCAGAAGTGGAGCAGCCACACTGGGCTGGAGCTTTAACCTACTGTGCCTTTGCACTGTCCCCAGCTTCTTACACCCTTATAGAAAATACACAAAGCTTGGAAAAGTGTTGCTGAGCGCTTATACACAACTTCATTGAGGCCTTTTGAAGGCAACAAAGAAACTTAAAATCAAAGTTGAAACTTAAGAGACAATCATTTTCCTTCCAATCCCAAATGAAATATGCAAATAGGAGCCAAGAACTGGAATTCCCAATTTGAAATTCACTGGAATATGTGTGTGTCCAAGGAGGAAGTAACATGAGCCAATTACTGATACTTGTTTTTAAGCAAGGAGAGTCAAGCTCATTATTTACCTAAAATGCTTTTCTATTTCATTTTATAAAAATTATTTTATAAAAATCATTTTATAAAATTATAAAATTTATAAAATTAGGCATCATCCAGAGAGTAGTGGTCAACAAGTTATTAAGGTTTAATGGGGTAGGGCATCCATCAGAATGATGGACACCTCTCCAGAAGGAATCTGAGTGTGCCCAGCCATTTAGACTGTGGTAAGAAAGGTTACATGGTTTAATGAAGAGAATCCATCTGACATCTCAGCAAAGAACTGATGGAGCTGAAATACACATGGCAGACCAATCAGATGTTTCAAGAAATACACTTGATAGACCAGGTGTGCCCACTCACAAAGGACTGAGAACAACATTTCCTTTCAGACTGGGGTATAAGGGTTTGGGATGTATTTATTCCCATCATCTTCCCTTCCCCTTTCCCTCTTCTGGACAAAGGATTTGCTGGGTGCCAAATGGGTAAAATTCCTCTCAAGGTTTTATTACCCAATATCAAAACACTGGGTAGCCCACTTGGCAGCCAGCAGAGAGGATTCTCCTAGGGCGCCTTCCTTGGGAGAATGATTGAAGGTTTCATTACACAATGTTACCAGATTGAGTACCCTACTTGCTACTAGGCAGACAGGAACTCTTAGGGTGCCTTCTTTGGATGAAGTCGGGGAACACCTATAAAGTTACTGGGAGGGACTTTGTAGTATAAAATACTGGGTTGCTTCCAAGTTTTGCTTCCAAGATTGCTATATTCCTTTCCATGAGTCCTTTGTTTTCTTTAGGTGCTTCTCATGTACATAGGCTATTTTTCTATTTTGCTACCTAACAGTTATACTCTGAAAAATTGCAGACATTTGCTTTGCCCCTTTTACTTTTTTCTCATTCTAGTGAAATATAGCACAGGGCATCATGGGATCTGCTTTACTCAGTGGCCACCTGAAAGGATCAAGTGTACAGGAGAGGTAAAGAATTGTGGAGTCCACTTTGACCAGGGAGACAAATGAGTCAGGAGAGAGATTTTCTTCCTTCCAGTGGATTGGGGTTTCTGGAAGCTTATCTGGAGCTGTGTCTTGCAGACCAACCAACTGGCTGTTCTTTTTGTGAAGCTTTGTAACTGCACCCTTCCCCATACCTGCCTCAGTCTTCCCTCAATTTCAATATTCTAAAATGGAATCATCTGATAAGACACTATTCCTCAGATTTTAGTGAACTTAAGAATCCCCTGAAAGGACAACACATTGGAGAAAGGATACTCTGTTTAATACATGGTACTGGCAAAACTGGACGTATGTATGTAGACACATATTTCTCACCATATATAAGAATCAATGCATTGATGGATCAAGGACCTAAATTTAAAACCTTAATATGAAGTTACTGGGAGAAAATGTAGGGGAAACACTCCAAAACATTCTTGTAGGGAATGAATGACTTCTTGGGCAAGACTCCCAAAGCATAAGCAGCAAAAGCAAAACTAAACTAATGAGACTATATCAAATTCAGAAGTTTTGCATAGCAAAAGAAATGATAAATAGAGGGAAGAGACATCCAACAGAATGGGAAAAATATTTGCAAAAAAGCTATCTGACAAGGGATTATTATCCGAAATATATCAGCAACTTAAAAAACTCAGCAACCAAAAAACAACCAATCTAGTTGAGAAATGGGCAAACGACTTTAATAGATAGGTCTCAAAAGAAGAAATACAAATGACCAACAAATATATGAAAAAATGCTCAACATCACTAGCCATCAAGGAAATGCAAATCAAAACCACAATGAGGTTTCACTTCACTCCTGTCAGAATGGCTAAAATCTAAATAATAGAAAGTAACAAATGCTGTCAAGGATGTAGAGAAAGAAGAACACATATTTGTTGTTGGTGGGAATTAGCTAATTAGTAAATTAGCAGCTACTTTGGAAAACAGTGTGGAGATTTCTCAACAAGCTTAGAAATAGACTTGCCATATGATTCAGCAATCCCATTACTGGGAATATACCCCAAAGACTTGAACACAATATCAAAGAGATACCTAGACCAGCATATTTATAGCAGCACTATTGACATTAGCCAAAATTTTGAACTAACCAATGTGTCCATCATCTAATGAATGGATAAAGAAAATGTGGTGTATTTACACAATGGAATATTATCACATATAAAAAGAATGAAATTCTACCATTTTCAGCAAAGTGGATGCAACTGGAGTACATCATGTTCAGTGAAATAAGCCAGACCCTGAAAGACAAATTCTGCATATTATCCTTTATATGTGGGAGGTAAAATATAAAAAAGCAAGCAATAGGGGCTGGCACTGTGGCGTAGCGGGTAAAGCCACTGCCTGCAGTGTTGGTATCCCATAGGGGCACGGATTCTAGTCCCGGCTGCTCCACTTCCAATCCAGCTCTCTGCTGTGGCCTGGGAAAGCAGTAGAAGATGGCCCAAGTCCTTGGGCCCCTGCACCCATGTGGGAGACTGGGAAGAAGCTCCTGGCTCCTGACTTTGGATTGGCGCAGCTCCAGCCATTGTGGCCAATGAGGAGTGAACAAGAGGATGGAAGACTGCTCGCTCGCTCTCTCTCGCTCTCTCTCTGTCTCTCCTTCTCTCTCTGTGTAATTCTTTTTTTTTTTTTTTTTGACAGGCAGAGTGGACAGTGAGAGAGAGACAGAGAGAAAGGTCTTCCTTTGCCGTTGGTTCACCCTCCAATGGACGCCGCGGCTGGCGCGCTGCGGCCGGCGCACCACGCTGATCCGATGGCAGGAGCCAGGTACTTATCCTGGTCTCCCATGGGGTGCAGGGCCCAAGGACTTGGACCATCCTCCACCTCACTTCCCTGGCCACAGCAGAGAGCTGGCCTGGAAGAGGGGCAACCAGGACAGAATCCGGTGCCCCGACCGGGTCTAGAACCTGGTGTGCCGGTGCCGCAAGGCAGAAGATTAGCCTAGTGAGCCGCGGCGCCGGCCTCTCTGTGTAATTCTAACTTTCAAATAAATAAATAAATCTTTTAAAAAAAGACTTTTAAAAAAGCAAACAATAAAAAAAGAAAAAAAGAAAGAAGAAATGTATCTGTGTATCAGTATTGAGGTAAATATAGTTTTGTAAAACTTTAAAAATTTTTTTTATTTGAAGATTTTATTTATTTTATTTGACAGGTAGAGTTACAGACAGTGAGAGAGAGACAGGGAGAGATCTTCCTTCCGTAGGTTCACTTTCCAAATGGTCGCATCGGTCGGAGCTGGGCCAATCCAAAGCCAGGAGCCAGGAGCTTCCTCTGGGTCTCCCACATGAGTTCAGGAGCCCACGATGTGGGCCATCTTCCACTGCTTTTCCAGACCACAGCAGAGAGTTGGATTGGAAGTGGAGCAGCCGGGATTAGAATTGGCGCCCCTATGGGATGCCGGCGCTGCAGGTGAAGGATTAACATATTGTGGCATGGCACCGACCCCAAAACTTCGTTTTATAACTTTGTCAAACCAATGGTTAAGAATGTTGTACTACTCTAGTTTTAATGATCTGTGGTCACTTTTTTTTTTTTTTTTGACAGGCAGAGTGGACAGTGAGAGAGAGAGACAGAGAGAAAGGTCTTCCTTTGCCGTTGGTTCACCCCCCAATGGCCGCTGCAGCGACTGTCATTTCTCCATTCAATTATTGTCTATAGCTGTTGTTTGTATCCTGACTAACTAGGGTCTTTTTGCTTTTTATTTGTTAAACTTCTTATTTGATGAAGTATTAAGTCTTTTATGGCAATGTAATTTTAATGTATGTTATCTCAAAAACAACAACAAAAAAAAAAAAAGGAAAGGGAGAAGGAAAAAGGGTGGGAGGGAGGGAGGAAGGAAGGAAATATCATTATGTTCTTAGAATTGTACCTACAAATCACACTGAATCTGTTAAAAACCAATTAAAATTAAAATTAAAATTAAAAAAAGAATTCCCTGAAGAGCTTTTCCAAATACCCATATCAGGGCTTGCCTACACACATTCTGAGTCAGTATATGTGGGTGGGACCCAAGACCTTGGCTTTTTAATAAGTTCTGGGGTGTACAGCTACGTCAGAGGAACTGGCCACACTGGTAGTGTTGGAGACAGGAGCAGTTCCAGCATCCCCTATGGGCACTGGTTTGAGTCCCGGCTGCTCCTCTTCCAATCCAGCTCTTTGCTATGGCCTGGAAAAGCAGTAGAAGATGGCCCAAGTGCTTGCCCTGCACCCCTGTGAGCGACCCGGAAGAAACTTCTGACTCCTGGCTTTGGTTCAGTGCAGCTCCAGTCGTTGTGGCCATTTGGGTAGTGAACCAGCGGATGGAAGACCTCTCTCTGCCTCTCCCTCTCACTATCTGTAACTCTACCTCTCAAAAAACAAACAAACAAATAAACAAACAAATAAAATTACACTAACTGCTAAATTCAATAGCTCGAATAGCCAGAGGGCACTCCAGAAAGCACTAAATGTGACTCACTTCCTCCAGCCATAACATTTCACTGCACTGAAAATAGGCTCAGGGTCTCACTAAGAAACTGATACCACTTCCAAGAAGATTACGTGCATGGCTTCTCCAAGTCTTCTGTGTCAAAACTGGGTGCTGATAAGATTGTTCATCTGGAACCTCTGTGGCATCCGTGAAGCAACCTGTTTTACTCTGTCAGAGGACAACAGCTTTCCTTTGGAGAACTTGAAAAAAAATTGTTACTTGAAGCAAGAGACTTGTAAGATAATGAGTGATATCACACTACTAGATGATGCTGTTTTTCTCCAGCCCCACCTCCTGCAGCCTTTATCACCTCTTAGAATGTTAGAGTCGAGAAATTCTGTTTTGAGGATATACTGATGGAATTAAAAAACCTAGGAACAGAGAACAAGAGAACAGGAGTAGCAATGAATCTTGACGGTCTCTTGAGACCGAGAAAAAGACAAAATATAAGACTGGACAGGGAGAATTCATCGATGTGGGATTTCTCATTCATAACTTCAATATTTTGATAGGAAACTGTGGAGTTGATTTTGATTGTTTGCTGAAAAGGCTTCTGGAATATTGGACTGTTTCTAAAACTAGACCCATTGGAAATCAGTAATTTATTCTCAGGGATCTGAAATTTCTACCTCAGGCATTTAATCTTTTAAGCATTAATATTAGTATTTTTCCAGATTATCAGTAGAATACCTTTTCTTCATCTTTTTTTTAAAGATTTATTTATTTGAAAGTCAGAGTTACACAGAGAGAGGTGAGGCAGAGAGAGAGAGAGAGAGAGAGAAAGAAGTCTTCCATCCAATAATTCACTCCCCAGTTGGCTGCAATGGTTGGAGCTGGGCTGATCCGAAGCCAGGAGCCAGGAGCCAGGAGCCAGGAGACAGAAGCCAGGAGCCAGGAGCCAGGAGCCAGGAGCTTCTTCCGGGTCTCCCACACAGGTGCAGGGGCCCAAGGATCTGGGCCATCTTCTACTGCTTTCCCAGGCCATAGCAGAGAGCTGGACAGGAAGTGGAGCAGCCGGGTCTCAAACTGGCACCCATATGGGATGCCGGCGCTTCAGACCAGGGTGTTAACCCACTGCACCACAGCGCCGGCCCATTATCTTTATTGCATTCATCTTATATCCTAAATATTTATCTCAACAATATTAAAAATAGGTAATGGGATATTTGTCTCTGTGTGTTGCATAACTCAAACGAGGCAAAACAATAGGATTACATTACAGTAGGAAAGGATTAAATGAAGCTGAGACTAAGAAGATTTACAAAGAATTTCTTAAGGAATTTGAATAAAAACCTGGTAGTTTCCTTATACTGCTTGGATATAGCAGATTTCTTTATCTCTTTTAAAAAATTTATTTGAAAGGAGAGAGAGAGAGAGCAAGAGTGAGAGAGAAAATGCTTCCATCTGTTGATTCTTTCAAATGCTTGCATGCTGCTGGGATTTGGCCAGGCCAGGAGCCAGGAACACAATTCAAGTCTTTCATGATAGTGGCAGGGTTCCAACTACTTGGGCCATTACCTGCTACCTCCCAGAATGTGCATTAGCAGGAAGCAGGAACTGGGTGGAGAACCAGGACTTGATATGGGAGACAGACATCCTAAGCTTTATACCAAATATTTCTCCCTCATACCTTTTTAATGCTAAATTTTCATGGAGAACAGGAGAAAAAAAAATCGCATTAAGTCTAAGTGACTTGCTGACCTCTAGTGGTTACAAATGGTAAATATGCATAGAGAGAAGAATAGTACTTTAGAAAAGTATGAGAACATTTAAGTGAATATTTCTTTTTTAATTAATTAATTTATTTTAATTTATTTTATTTATAAAGGTCTTCCTTCCACTGGTTCACTCCCCAAATGGCAGCTAGGGCCGGCGCACTGTGCTGATCCGAAGTCAGGAGCCAGGTACTTCCTCCTGGTCTCCCATGCGGATGCAGGGCCCAAGCTCTTGGGCCATCCTCCACTGCCCTCCTGGGCCACAGCAGAGAGCTGGACTGGAAGAGGAGCAACCTGGACCAGAATCTGGCCCCCCGACCGGGACTAGAACCTGGGGTGCAGGCGCCGCAGGCGGAGGATTAGCCTAGTGAGCTGCAGTGCTGGCTGAGAACATTTAAGTGAATATTTCTCCCATTGTATGGTTTACTAAAGTTTAAAAAACATAAAACAAAATTAATTTTATTTGTTGTCTTAAATGATTTTATCTTGTTTCCTAAATGTGATTGAACATAAAACTTATAAACATCTATAAAATTTTACAACAAATACAAATTAGTAAAGGAAATAAAAATTATATTGAGGACTTTCTATATCCATGTTTTAAAAGATTTTATTTGTTTATTTAAATAACAGAGTTACATAGAGAGGGATTTCTTTCATCTGTTGGGTCACTTCCCAGATGGCTGCAATGACAGGAGCCAGGAGCTTCTTCCTGGTTTCCCACAAGGGAGCAAGGACCTAAGTATTTGGGCCACCTTTTGCTGCCTTCCCAGGAGCATTAGCTGGGAGCTAAATCTTAAGTGGAGCCTCTGGGACACAAACCAGTAGCGATATGAGATGCTGCCGTTGCAGGCAGTGGCTTAACCAGCTGCACCACCCTGCTGGCCCCAACAGCTTTATATTAATAATACTTATATGATGGATGATAGGCAGCATTAATATGAAAGATGTAACTCCTTTGTTAAAATTAAACATCGGTTCAAACTTAACAGTGTTCCTTATTCTCATGTGCATAAGTATTGCTTTATAAATTCCATTTGCCCATACTAAAATATAACATGGGATGACCTAACAGCCCCACAGTTTTACCTGCTTTGCTCCCAGGAAATCTTATGTCTGCAGCATGTCTTGATAGCCTTTGGTCTTCAGTTGGTTGAAAGACATTGTTTACATTTCATAATCTCATGAAGTTTTTTGCAAGAATGTTTCAGTTAATGAGGTTTTGGTTGACATAAATGCAAATATAACTTGAGACTTCAAATCCATATTTATTTGGGTTATGATGCATTTTACAGATAATCTGCAAAATTTTTGTTATTAATGCTTCCAAGATTAGATCTCTGAGGTAGAAATTGCAGGTTGTGGAGAATATATCCACTGATTGCTAAAAGGTCTTGGACTCTCATTTTAGAAATATTGCTTACTCTAGCTCCTTTATACTTCAGGTTAGAAATGGAAATCAGTGAAATAAAGCTATACTGTTAGGTGTCACAGTGTTAATGGTGAAGCCTTGTGTGGAATCCAGATATTAATTCTTTTGAGCCAATGTGTTTTAGAGATGGAAAATGAACTGGGAAATAACTTTCTGTTTTGCAATTGGATTTTAGGTAAGTTGATAGGATTTTAGCTAGCACTTTTCAAGTCATGAAGTTTTTTTTTAAGATTTATTAAATTTATTTGAAAGAGTTACAGAGAGAGGCAGAGGCAGAGGCAGAGAGAGAGCAAGAGCAAGAGCAAGAGTGAGAGAAGGAGAGAGAGAGAAAGAGAAGTCTTCCATCTGTTGGTTCACTCCCTGGATGGCTGCAATGGCCAGAGATGAGCTAATCCAAAGCCAGGAACCTGGAGCTTCCTCCGGGTCTCCCAAGTGGATGCAGGGGCCCAGGGGCTTGGGCCATCTTCCACTACTTTCCCAGGCCATTAGCAGGGAGCTGGATGGGAAGTGGAGCAGCTGGGATTCGAACCAGCATCATATGGGATGTTGGAGCTGCAGGCTGGGGCTGCTTTAACCTACTGAGCCAGGTGGTGGCTTTACCTGTTATGCCACAGTGCCAGCCCCCAAATCATGAAGTTTTAAAAAACAGTATTATTTGTGGTCATCTATGAAAGAGCACAGACGAGTTAATGTATCTGTCATCTATTTATTTTCTGTCATGTATCATCTATGTATCATTTTTCAAAAGATTAATTTATTTGAAAGGCTGAGTTACAGAGAGAGGTAGAGTCAGAGAGAGAGAGAGAGGTCTTCCATTCCATTGGTTCACTCCCCAAATGACTGCAATGGTCAGAGCTGCGCCAATCCAAAGCCAGGAGCCAGGAGCATCTTACAGGTCTCCTACGTGGGTGCAGTGGCCCAAGGACTTGGGCCATCTTCCACTGCTTTCCCAGGCCATAGCAGAGAGCTGGATTGGAAGAGGAGCAGCTGAGACATGAACTGGCGCCCATATGGGATGCCTGTGCTGCAGGCTGGAGCTTTAACCAGCTGCGCCACAGCGCCAGCCCCCTATGTATCATTTTTAACAGGAAATTTGGATAAGCAAGTGAGCTAGAAACAAGTTTTAGTGTAGGTATTTAATATTATAAATGACTATCATGATTATTTTCCTCCAGGTCTATAATTCAAAAGACATCATTACCTGTTCCTGTATTTAGCAGGAAATATTATCTTTTACTATTAAATATGATAAATATTAAATATTTCCTAGATGGCCAGTTAGAGTTTCATCTATTTTTATTGCTCATCTCACATAGTTTTTGGTTTCATCAATTTGCTCTATTGTTGGTCCATTTTCTAGTTCATCTATTTCACTCTGATCATTTTTGTTTCCATTGCTTTGGGATTAATTTTCTATTCATTTTTTCTGATGTCTTAAGGTAAAAGTTGAGGTTATTTATTTGAGATCTTGTCTTTTTTAAACATGTGTCCAGTGCTATCCAATTCTTTCTAGTTACAGCACTATTTGAATTCTATACAGATTATTTTCATTCAAATAAAACATTGTCTAACTCACCATTTGTCCATGAATTATCATACATATCCATCTTATCTTACCTTATATTCTCACATATCGTATAATAAGTAAACTATGTGGTACATGAGAAGGTGGAGAAGTATTATGGAAAAAGTAAAGATAGACAATAGGGATGATGATATTGAATACGGGATACTGAGAAGGTCCAAAATTTAAATAAGATGGCCATGGTAGACTTTTTTTTTTTTTTTAAATAAAAATGGTATTTGGATAAAGATGTAAAAGAAGGGAGTTTGTCAGGCTGTTTCAGGGGAGGAGTGGTGCAAGCACAGGGAAGAGTTGGTATACTGTTTCTAAACCAGAATTGTGTCTGGCTTGCTTGAGGTATGGGAAACATACCATTGTGGGAAAGGAAAATGGGTAAATAGAATGCAAGTCAGAGAGGTGATCAGGAGCCAGGTAAGACTTCATCAGCTTTGCTATTGCAAATAAAATGGAAAGTCATTATACTATTTGCAACACTAGCGTCTCATTATTTTACTTATGCTTTAAGAAGATCTCTCCAGATGCTGGGTTGAGGAAAGGCTTTGGGTTGAGAAAAGACAACAGGAAGTAGGCATTAGAATAAAAACAAGAAGACTGGTAAAATTATGCTGCTGTAACCCAAGAAAGAGATGATAGGAACTCAACGTGTCTTGGTAATGGGAAGAAATAATTAGCTTCTGAATTTCCTAAAGGATCGGGTAAGGCATGTAAAATAGAGAGGGGACAAGGTTACTATGAAGTTTGGGGGTTGAGTGTCAAGAAAGATGATTGTCATATGAGATGGGGAAAACTGAAGGAAGAGCAGACTGAGGGAAGATGTCAGTTGATCTGTGTCCATATGCCACTATATTATGCAGTTAATTGGAGAGATTCCTCGGGCAGCTACTCTGAAGGAAGATCTGGGTTGATGATATAAATTTTTGGAAAAAATTAATATTTTTATACATTTGATTAATTATTAATATGTCTCCTTAACCATCTTGAAGTCTCCACGAGGTGAGGGCAATGTTGCTTCAACCTCTGTCGTTTTATAAGTGTATAGCAAGTTAGTGCTTGTCACAGTGTACTAAGAAGATTGAACAAGTGAATAAGGGAATGAGCAAATCAGAGTATTTTAAGGTAAATAGCATGGGATTAGATTTTTTAAAAATTTTTTTTTTGACAGGCAGAGTGGACAGTGAGAGAGAGAGACAGAGAAAGGTCTTCCTTTGCCGTTGGTTCACCCTCCAATGGCCGCCGCGGCCGGTGCGCTGCGGCCGGCGCACCACGCTGATCCAAAGCCAGGAGCCAGGTACTTCTCCTGGTCTCCCATGGGGTGCAGGGCCCAAGGACTTGGGCCATCCTCCTGCACTCCCTGGCCACAGCAGAGAGCTGGCCTGGAAGAGGAGCAACCGGGACAGAATCCGGCACCCCGACCGGGACTAGAACCTGGTGTGCTGGCTCAGCAAGGCGGAGGATTAACCTAGTGAGCCGCGACACCGGCCTGGGATTAGATTTTTAATAAGCAACAACAGGAATAAATTTAGTTCTGAGCTCCAAATTTCATTAAGAGATGTCCTTGACATTTGGCAATTATTGTTATGATAAAGCAGTAGGATAATCGAAATACTGCCCTCATCTATTTTACAAATGAAAACTCTGATGCATTTCCAGCTTAAAAAATATGTTTAATGTCATGCAGTAGTCACATGACTAACCCAGGATTTGACTATAGGAAACTTATTCTGTCCACTACCTTGCATTGCACCTGAACAAAATTTGAGAGCTATGAATGTTGAACGGGAAGTGAGGTGTTGTAGGATTTTTACAGTCCTATCAAAATACTTTACTGAAAAGGAAAGAAGAGTGATGAGATAGATATCTAGTATGGATACAGTCAAAGAGAATTATTTTAAAAGGAAGTAGAGATTATAATATGTGTATTAGTGAGAGTGATGAAAATTACTAGACAATGATATAAATAATTGAGATTTGAAGGAGCAAAATCTAAAAAGGATAAAAGAATACAGATTAAAGGATAATATGTACAGTATTAAAGTGGCTAATGGATGAAAAGTGAGATGGAGTTATATATGTGGCAGAGAATATATATAAAGTGGAGGAACAGATTTTGTTTAATTTTTAAAGATTTATTTATTTATTTGAAAGCAGAGTTAGAGAAACAGAGGGTGAGATAGAAGGAGAGAGAGAGAAATTCCATCCACTGGTACACTCTCAAAATGGCCACAGTGGCCATGGCGGGTCCAGGCCAATGCCATAATCCCAGAACTCCATTTGATTCTCCCTTGTGGGTGGCAGGAGCCCAAGCACAGGGATCACCATTTTCTGCTTTCCCAGAAACAGTAACAGGGAGCTGGATCAAAGCGGAGTGGCTGGGACTCACAAGCCCATACGGGATGTTGGTGTAGGTGGCAGCTTACCCTTATGCACCACAATGTTACAAATTTTAGCTTGATCACATTCAGTCTAGTTTTCTCAGTTAAATGTGAAGCAAAAACATTTATCATTTATGTTTAAGATTTCCAACATTTCTGAAATTCAATAAAAATTACTGATTTAGGGGCCAGCGCCGTGGCTCACATGGTTAATCCTCTGCTTGCAGTGCCGGCATCCCATATGGGCTCCAGGTTCTAGTCCCAGTTGCTCCTCTTCCAGTCCAGCTCTCTGCTGTGGCCCGGGAGGGCAGTGGAGGATGGCCTAAGTGCTTGGGTCTTGCACCCATATGGGAGACCAGGAAGAAGCAACTGGCTCCTGGCTTTGGATTGGCGCAGCGCTGGCAGTAGCAGCCATTTGGGGAGTGAACCAATGGAAGGGAGACCTTTCTCTCTCTCTCTCTCTCACTGTCTATAACTCTACCTGTCAAATAAATTAAAAATGATTTATTCTTATATGAATTTTATTGATTTTAATATTATTTTAATATTCTCTTCCCAGTAAATATGTTTTAACCATTCCCCTATCTTGTTTTAGAAATTTCATCAGGATTTTATATTTGATGCTTTAATTCCATTGCTAGTTTATTTTAGTATATGGAATGAAGAGAGAATTGATTTGATTTACTCAGTACACATTTGCTTTTGTTTTTCCCCAGACATGTTGCATATCATTTTTTACTCCTATTAATTCATGATGACTACTTGTCATAATTTTTTTAAAGATTTTATTTGTTTATTTGAGAGGTAGAGTTACAGACAGTGAGAAGGAGAGACAGAGAGAAAGGTCTTCCTTCCGTTGATTCACTTCCCAAATGACTGCAATGGCCAGAGCTGCACCTATCCGAAGCTAGGAGCCAGGAGAATCTTACAGGTCTCCCCACATGTGTGCAGGGACTCAAGGACTTGGGCCATCTTCTACTGCTTTCCCAGGCCACAGCAGAGAGCCGGATTGGAAGAGGAGCAGCCGGGACTAGAACCGGTGCCCATATGGGATGCCAGAGCCACAGGGAGAGGATTAACCTACTGTGCTACAGCACTGGCCCCTACGTGTCATAATTTAAATGTAAGTATATATTGGCAACAGTTTCTAAGATTTGCAATCTTTTGTGTATATTTACTATCAGATATTTAGAAAGCAGAGACTAGTCTATAGATAATTGCACAAAGAATATCTTAGTGTCTATTGTTTACCTTTGTCGAATCCCACTTTATTAAGATGTCTGCAAATTTCATTCCTCTTTTTCTCTAGCAGTGGGCCAATTCCAGCTATTGTTGAATAACTGCCTAAACTTCAGCAGAATAAGCAGCAGTCATTTTACTTTGTTTATGGATTCAATGCATCAGAAATTTGAAAAATACAAAATAAGAATGGCTTCTTTCTTTTTAAAATTAATTATGTGTTTGAAAAGCAGAGGGAGATAGAGAGAGAATCTTTTGTTTTTGGATGATAGTATTCTAACTGGGGTGAGGTGAAACCTCATTGTGTGTTTTTTTTTTTTCTTTTGCATTTTCCTGATGTCTAGTGATCCTGAAATCTTGCATTGTGATGGCACCAGATAAGGTTTTTGTTGCTTAAGATTGCTTTAACTATTTGGTGACTCTTGTGTTTTCATATGGATTTTATGATCATTTTTTCTAGACCTTAGAAGAATGTCCTCTGTATTTTGACTGGGATTGCATTGAATATGTAAATTGCATAGGGGAGTATGTACATTTTGATGATATTAATTATTGAAATCCACGAACATGGAATTTAAAAAATTTTTTGCCTTCTATTTCTTTCTTTCTTTCTTTTTTTTTTTTTTTAATAAATAGAGCCTGGGCTCTGTCTTTTTTATTTGACAGGTAAAAATATAGTGAGAGAAAGAGAGACAGAAAGGTCTTCCTTCCGTTGGTTCACCCCACAAATGGCATCTATGGCTGGTGCTGAGCCGATCTGAGGCTAGGAGCCAGGTGCTTCTTCCTGGTCTCCCATGCAGGTGCAGGGGCCCAAGTACTTGGGCCATCCTCCACTGCCCTCCCGGGCCACTGCAGAGAGCTGGACTGGAAGAGGAGCAGCTGGAACGAGAACCCAGCGCCCATATGGGATGCCGGTGCTGCAGGCAGAGGATTAACCAAGTGAGTCATGGTGCTGGCCTCTATTTCTTTCCTTCATGTTTTGTAATTTTCATTGTAGTGATCTTTCGTGTCTTTGGTTAAATTTATTTCAATGTATTTAAATTTTTTTTTGTAGCTGTTGTGAATGGGACTGGTTTTACTAATTCTTTCTTAGCCATGACATTCTTTGTGTAAACAAATGCTATTGATTTTTGTGTGCTGATTTCATATTCTGTAACTTCACCAAATTCATTTATGAATTAGAGTAGTGTCTTAGGGGAGTCTTTTGATTCCTCTCTAAATAGGATCATGTCATCTGCAAACAGAGACAATTTGACTTCCTCTTTTTCAATTCGTATCCCTTTGATTTCTTTTTCTTGCCTGATGGCTCTGGCTAAAACATAAGAATTATATTGAATAGTAATGATGAGTGTTGGCATTCTTGTCAGGTTCTAGATCTTAGTGAAAAGGCTTCCAGCTTTTCCCCATTCAATATGATGCTGGCTGTGGTTTTGTCATTTATTGTCCTGATTGTGTTTAGAGTGTTCCTTCTATACCCAATTTGCTGCAGTTTTTTTTTTTTTATTATGAGAAGATGTAGTATTTTGTCAAATGCTTCCCCTGCATCTATTAAAACAATCATGTGGTTTTTATTCTTCAATTGGTTAATGTGACATATCACATTTATTGATTTGTGTATGCTGAACCACACCCGGGGTGAATCCCACTTGATCAGGTGGATGATCTTTTTATGTTGCTGGATTTTTTATGTTAATGAATTTTGCATCTGTGTTCATCAGGGATATTGGTCCCTTTCTTTGTTGTACCTTTTTCTGATTTGGACTTAAGGTGGTACTGGGCTCGAAGAAGGAGTTTTGGTGGATTCCCTCCCTTGCAGTTGGTTGTAATAGGTTAGAAAGAATTGGGATATGTTCTTCTTTAAAAATGTGGTAGAATTCAGCAGTGAAGTCACCAGTCTTTGGCTTTGCTTTTTTGGGCAATTCTTTATTACTGATTCAGTCTTCACCATGGTCATTTGTCTATTTCAGTTTTTTATTTCATACCTCACTTTTGGTAAATTTTATGTGCCCAGGATTCTATCCACTTCTAGATTTTCTAGTTTGTTGAGATGCAACAGTTTATAGTAATTTCTGATGATTCTTTTTTATTTCTGTGGTATCTGTCATAATATATCCTTTTTCATCTCTGATTTTATTAATTTGGGTCTTCTCTCCTTCTCCTTTGTTGGTTAATTGTACCAATTGCTTACCAGTTTTCTTTATTTTTTCAAAAGAACCTTCTCTTCATTTCACTGATCTTTTATATAATTTTTTCTACTTCAATTTTGTTTATTTCTCCTCTAATTTTTATTGTTTATTTCCTGCTACTAATTTTGTTTTTTTTTTTTTTCTTGTTTTTCTGGTTCTTTAAGATGCAATATTAGATAATTTATTTGATGCCTTTCTGATTTTTATATCTAAGTACTAATTGCAATAAACTGTCCTCAGTATTGCTTTGGCTATATCCCATATGATATGTTGTATTGGCATCTTTATTTATTTAAAATAATTTTTTGGATTTTTTAATTTCTTCTATGATTCACTGTTCATTCAGGAGATTCTGTTTAGTTTCCACATATTTATATTAATTTCCATATACTGAGTTGAGTTGAGTGTTGAGATTGCCCATTATTACTGTATTGGAGTGTATGTCTCCTTTTATTTCCATTAACATTGATTTATACAGACAGGTGCCCTAGGATTGGTGCATAGGTGCATATATATTTACTATAGTCACATCTTCCCGTTGAATTGATCCATTAATCATTACATAATGCCATTCTTGTTTCTTTTAAAAATTTTTTCCCTAAAGTCTGCTTTGTCTGTTATTAAGATGGGTGCTCCTGCTTGTTTTTGATTTCTGTTTGCATGGAGTATATTTTTCTGTAGTTTTACTTTTTCAGCAATCTTTGTTGGAGAAATGTGTTTCTTGTAGACAGCAGTAGATGGATTTTGTTTTTTAATCCATTCAGCCAATCTGTATCTTTTAATGACAGAATTAATTCTATTTACATTAAAAGTTATTATTGATAGTGATGACCTGGTCCTCCCACTTTTTGGGTAAATATTCCTATTGTTGTTTTAGATCTCCTTTGCATTTTTACTAGGAGAATTTCTGCCTTCACATTTTTTCATAATGCTAATTATGTTTTCTGTTTCAGTGTGTAGCACAGGAGTATAATTTGTATCACTTTTAAAGCTGGTTGGGTGGCTGATAAATTATTTAAATTTCTATTTGCTTTGAAAGGTGTTTATTTTTCCTTTATTTTAAATGAAAATTTCACTGGATACAGTGTTCTGGATTGACAGGATTTTTTTCTTTGAGGACTTGGACTGTATTTCTGTATTCTCTTCTAGTCTATGGGGTTTCTGATGAGAAATCTGCTGTCAATATAATTGGAATTCCTTTAAAGTTAATCTAACATTTCTCTTTTGAACTCTTTAGGATCTTTTCTTTTGAAAGTTTGAATACAATATGTTGTGGTGAAGAGATTTTCTGATCATGTCTATTTGGAGTTCTATATGCTTCCTGTGCTTGGATATCCGTATCTTCCTCCAAATTAGGGGAAATTTTCTATTATTCACTGAATAAGTTTTCTAAGCCATTTTGTTTTTGTATTCCTTCAGAAACTCCTAAGATATATACATATATATCTTATGTGTATGTGTGTGTGTGTGTGTGTGTATATATATATATATAATTGTTTGATGGTATCCCAGAGATCTCGAACACTATTTTCTGTTTTCCTGATTTTTTTTTCTTTGTCTGAGATATTTCCAAAGATTTGTCTTCTAGCCCAGATATTCTTTCTTCTACCTTGCCAAATCTATTGCTACCTCTCCACTGGATTTTTTATTTGACATATTGAATTCTTCATTTCTAATATATCAGAATGATTTTTCTTTAATATCTGTATCTCCTGGTAGAATTTTCAACCATGTCATGCACCAATTTCTTCAACTTACATAATTGCTTCTCTGGGCTTTTGGGTAATCTATAGTGATTCTTTTAAATTCATTTTCAGGCATTTTGTCAATCTATTCTTCTTCACAGTCTAATATTGAAGTATTATCCTGTTCTTTTTGGGAAGTCATAATTTATTCCTTGTTCATGCTTCCTATATTTCTATGTTTGTTTTTACACATCTAGGAAAATACTTTGTGGTATCTTCTCTAAAGGTTTTGTTTTTTGAAATGTGCCTCCTGTATAGGTTATTGGAATGCATGTACCTTTAGTGGATATCCAGAGGTTGGTGCTGGATGGGGCCAGGGAGCTCTGGCCAGCATTTGTAGGCGGGTCAAGAGTCCAGCATAGGGCATAGCAGTTTAAGCTGCTGCCTACAGTGTCTGCATCCCAAATGGGC
Organism: Oryctolagus cuniculus; assembly: GCF_964237555.1. NCBI lineage: Eukaryota > Metazoa > Chordata > Mammalia > Lagomorpha > Leporidae > Oryctolagus > Oryctolagus cuniculus. Next base: position 104,056,987 of record NC_091437.1, on the reverse strand, counting down.
ACCTCTTCTAATCTTGGCTTCTCTGCTTCCAATCCTTCTCCCTGTTAATGTTCCTGGGAATGTAGTAGAGGATGGCTCAAGTGCTTGGTCCCCTGTACCCATGTGGGAGACCCAGAAGAATCTACTGGCTCCTGGCTTTGGACCAGCCCAGCTCTGGCCATTGCAGCCATTTGAGGAGTAAACCAGCAGATGGAAGACTTCTCTCTCTCTCTTTGTAACTCTTTCAAATAAATAAAATGAATCTTTTTTTTTTTTTTTTTTTTTAAAGAGTCCAGCCTTTTAGATCTCCTCTATTGTCAGTAGTGAGGGATGGAGTATTGTACTGGCTGGAGTGTTCACAGTCTCAGCCCTTCTTTGTGGCAAGGTGAATCAACTGCCCAGGGTGAGCCCACAGTGCTTGCATATACCACCCATTGAGGCACACAAACCACACAAATGATCTGCGTGCTCTGCAGTGTGAGTGCAATGACTCTCCTTAGCATTCAGAGAGATCTGAGCTTTTAGAGTGAGATCTATGATTACTCAGAGCCCCAGCCACACCCCACACCCTTCTCAGTTTCCTGGCCTATTGTACAGTCACAAGATTTCCACAGGCACAGGGTGCAGAAGACCCATGTTCTGGCCTGTGAGCCTTCCATCCAGGGACAAAGCCACCTCATCCCCAGAGTCAGCTGCCTGCCTGACAGTAAGCTGAGTCTGGTGCTTTGACGGGAGGAGAGTAGGGAAGGGGAATAGTGTCCCCCCTTCTTTACAGCACTTAGTTAGCACCCTACCCCCCACCAAAATCAGACCAGAGTCAAAGTCAGAGGGGATCATGGATTTCCCCCGAGATAAAATCTGCCAGTGGCATGCAGCTGCAGCCCACGCAGTCTCCTTATTCTGGGAAGACGGTGTTCTCCCCACCCTGCCAGTTGGTTGCTGTGTGCCTTGATTGGGAGGAGGAAGACAATATACCTTCCCTTCATGGAGTTAAGTGGGCACCCTGCCACCAGCCAGCTCTCAGGCCAGACTCAAAATCAACAGAGACCTGAAGTTCTCCCTTAGACCAGATCACCATGGTGCACGGGCTGCTGAATGATCCCCTCACTTTGCTCTGAGAAGATGGTGTCCCTGCCAGCCTCAGTGTACCAGAGTCGCTGGTGGTGTGTTGCCAGCTGCCGTGTGTTTGTACTGTCTTTGCTACTCTATGGAGTCCCTCTTCTTTCTGTAGACTTTCCACTGAAAACCTCTCTCCAACTGTCCCTGGGAATGCAATTCCTCCCTTGTACTTCTGGTATCTTTCTGTGGTCAAAATCAGTGCTCTTTTCCCTATTCAGCCATCTTGGATCCTTTTTGTAAATTTTCATGGGCCTATCATAAAATATGTATACTATGTATTTTATAAATAAACCTTCTTTTAGGAGCCTGTAATACAAATTTCATATCTAAGTACTCAGAATATCTGCTGAACAGCTGTAAAGAACAAGGGTAACTATAGGCAAATGATCTGAAGATCATTACCTTTTAGTAAGTAACCATAATACTGCTTGGTGAAGTAAGGGGGCATGGATCTACTGCATACAGAGGGCATCACAGAGACAATGACAGTTTACAAGAGTGTTAAAGAATGAGAAGTCGGGGCCGACCCTGTGGTGTAGTGGGTAAAGCTGCCGCCTGCAGTGCCAACATCCTATATGAGCGCTGGTTTGAGTCCCGTCTGCTTCACTTCCGGTCCAGCTCTCTGCTATGGCCTGGGAAAGCAGTGGAAGACGGCCCAAGTCCTTAGGCCCCTGCACCCACCTGGGAGACCCAAAAGAAGCTCCTGGCTCATGGCTTCAAATTGGCGCAGTTCCAGCCATTTTGCCCATCTGGGGAGTGAACCAGGAGATGGAAGACTTCTCTCTTTCTCTGCCTCTCCTTCTCCCTCTGTGTAACTCTGACTTTCAAATTAATAAATAAATCTTAAAAAAAGAATGAAAAGTCAATGGAGAACTAATGAGTTATTCAGACTTACATTATTACTGAGGTTGTAACAACCAGAAAGAAGGAGTTTGGCTACTCAGGCAACAATTTAGGTGCTCTGTGAAAGACTGTTCAGAACAAGTGATTTCAAGAGGGGTGAGATTGGTTCTTAATTCCTATGAATTGAGGCAGAGAATATAATTTGCCTGTTATAACTAAAATGTTGACAGCTCTAGCTAGAATCAGAACAGCACACAATGCACTTTTCATATTTTCAGTTTAGGTTAGATACAGTTTAGTATAGAAAGGGAAAGTACGTTGTATTATGACTTGTATTTAATGAATTGATAGTCCACAGGAGAGTCTGTTCACTATTTTTTTAAAAATTTTTTGACAAATGACCACCAAAATCATAGAAGTTTTAGATTGTTAAAAATGTATTGGTATTATTCAAAAGGTCCTGAAAATTGTTATAGGAAGTTAGAGTTGCTTATATTTAGTATGTATGTTTGCATCTATTTGCAAGTATTTTACATGTATTCCTTGATGTATCAATCCATTAAAATATAATATTCATATTCATATTCAAATATAATATTCATATAATATAATATAATATTCATATTCAAATATAATGATTATTTTGGGGCAGAAGCAAAACAGAATATAAAATATGCCAATAGATTATTTTTATGATATACTAAGTGGGATGGGTACTTTCTTAGGCTAAAGTTTTGTTGAATTTTTAATTCAGAGAGAAGGATGTGAAAGGGTGGTACTACTTAGATAGGAAAAAAGTCTATAATAAGTTGTACAGCAGAATGTTTTGTAAAATTGGTAATGTATATATATATATGTTCAATGTTAAAAGCAAAGGCTTTAAATGTTTTCACCATAAAGAAATGATTACTATTTTGCAAGCTAAATATGATTTCCCTAATTTGAACATTGCAACTGTGTGCATGTATTGAAACATCACATGTACAGTTTTTTAGGTATCAGATAAAAAAAGCAAGAAAAAATAAAAATTATGTTATAATTAGTGGGATAAAAACTTCTTCGATAGTATGATTTAAAGATGCATTTGGTTGCAATAAAATAGCCTCAAAGTTGTGATTATGATTTTGATTGAAGCCAGTTTACCAAAAGTGAAATCTCTCTTTTTTCTGTGTAGCATTAGAAATTATGCTTTCATCACTGCTGGGAGACATGTTTTCAGTTCTAGCAGAAGGGAATAAAGTGGAAAACTAATTTAGTTGAAAATTATTTTCTTGGTAACTAAGCGAAGAGAAAGAGTACTTTATCTTTTATAAAGCAAAGTTAATGTTAATAAATTACAAATGATTTTTAATTGCAACATACCAACGAAATAAAAATATTTATGTGTGAATTTTTATAATAGAATAAGGATTTTGTTTTGAAGAATCAACCATGGATTGTTTTAAAATAATAATGTGCCAACACCAAAGGGAAATATGTGAACCAACATTATAAACTAATCATTTATAACTTTTCTTTTTTTAAAAAAATATTTATTTATTTATTTGAAAGAGTTACACAGAGAAGGAGAGGCAGAGAGACACAGAGAGAGGACTTTCATCCGCTGGTTCACTCCCCAGATGGCTGCAACAGACGGAGCTGCACTGAACCCAAGCCAGGAAGAGCCAGGAGCTTCCTTTGGGTATCCTACATGGGTGTAGGGGCCCAAGGACTTGGGCCATTTTCCACAGCTTTTCCAGACCGTAGCAGAGAGCTGGATTGGAAGTGGAGCAGCCGGGACTTGAACCGGCGCACATATGGCACTTCAGGCAGCAGCTGTACAGCACCAGCCGCTATAGCTTTTCTTATTTTGCTGTTCTCCTTCCACTATATACCCAATAACTACTCTCTGTTAGTTATATAGGTTTTTGCCAGGCTTGGGACAATTTAACCCCAGATTTATTTCTTCCCTTCCCATTGCTCTGTCTAGGAGATTTCTTATTGCAGGCTTCAGACTTCAAGTTTCCATATTGAGGGGTTTTGGTAGGTTTTCACAGTCACAGTCATTGGCCAAATTTTGGAAGTTAACAGGAAGGGAGAAGAAGGGAGGAGAGTCTCAGCTACGCAACTTTTGTCTGGAGCCTGCATGTCTCCAGTTCCTCCTGGACAGAAGTGACATGTTTCCATCAGCTACCAAATTACACCAATCCTGGGATTTTTCCCACATTTCTTCACCTACTTATCTCTTCCATCCAGGGCTTAGTAGTGGCTCCCTGGTGTTGCCAACTTCTGAGTCTCTTCGCTGTTCTCTCCCATAGCCCATGTAACACATTATTTTCTATTATAAATGGAACTCCTTTCTTATATATCAACTACATCAGATACTCAAACTTCAGTTGTCTCATGAATTTCTTATCCAAAATTACATAATGAATATTACAGTGAATTTTATGTGTCAATTTGACTGGGCTAAGGGATGGCTGATATGCATTTAAATATTGTTTTCGAGTATATGATCAGAGTGTTTCTGGAAGAGATTAACATTTGAATTGGTAGACTTATATTTAAAGAAGGTTACCCTCATCCAATCCAGTGAGGCTCAACTATAGCCAAAATGCAGAGGAAGGGCACATTCACACTGTCTTCATGATTTGGGACCTCTATCTTTTCCTGCCTTTGAACATTGGCATAACCAGTTCTCAAGACTTTAGACCCATACTGGGACTGACACTGGGACTCACACCATTAATTCCTCTGGTTCTCAAGACTCAGACTCAAATGGAATCACAACACTGGCTTTCTAGATTTTACAGTTGGCCAACAGCAAATCAGGGATTTCTGGGCAGCTTTAATTGCATGAGCCAATTTCTATAACTCTCTATTTTCGCTCTCTCTCTTTGTGTGTGTGTGTGTGTGTGTGTGTGTGTGTGTGTATCCCTCCGCTGGATCTATCGGACTGGATAAACCTGATTAATACAATGAAATAAAGGAAGATATGGTCTTAGAATGAAAAGAACATATAACTATGCAAGATGACTACAATTTTGATGAGATGGCATTTAAATATCTTAACATTGCAAAGCATCCAGCATAGGAATATTCTTATCTTGCCAGGAGGAGATTATAGGTAACCAGAGAGCTGCATTTCATCTTCAGTGGGAAGGGCTACCCAAGCTTCTGTGATAAGTGCTGTTCTCAGTCCAGGGGCCCATGAGCAATTTAGCACAGCAAAAACCATCTCTTTTTTTGGTGACTTTCATTGGTGAAAGGGGTCTTTGATACTAACTGCAGTTGAAGGAGGCTTAACTTCTATTGTCTTGAGATAAATATTAAAGATAATGATTTATCTTAGCAGTGTTAAAGGGTCAAATGAGACGCCTAAAGCCAAGCCAGGAAGAACATTGTGATTCTATTGAAAGAATGCTGGAGGCCAATCCACAAAAGGAGATCACCACTGACATTAAATGGGAACAAATCCTTATTCGTTCTGTGTGTAAGATCTTCTCTGAGATAAGAGAAAGGAAAGAAAGCAATTTCCGCTGCCCTTATTATAGCTGAAGTTGATGACAGTATTTGTAATTTTGATAATTTTGAAAGTATGAGTATACTGGAGAGAGGTGCTAGGTATGTAAACACAGTGAGAAGAGAACATTCAAAAAGCAAAGGCAGATAAAAGACAGATTCAGTGATTTTATTGTTTTTCTCTGTGGCTTTTCTGGCAAATAAGAAAAGCTGAGGCAAGCAACACACAGTGAAACTTTCCATCTCTTTGAGTCCATATTTTACACATGAAATTTGTGGGCTTTTGACTTTCTAAATGCCATGAAGGCAAAATGAAAGACAAGTGAAGAGCATTTTAAGAACCAGTGGGAAGAAATCATTTTCAGGCATTGTCAAGCATCATTTAGGAATCACCTTTTCATCACATGGGGAAACTCTAACTGTGCAGACAAAAGAAAAATAAATCGACTGAGAAAGTAGATGAGTAATGAAAGATTTTGTAAACCAAGACTAAGAATAGATACTGTATGAACCTAGGAATAATAATACAGATACAACACCCAGATAGCAAAACAAAATATATTTGGTGGAGTTTAATAAGACGCATTTTGTGTTTTTATGTGTACCTTGTTGTGACAACTTCAAATACGGAATACCTTGATTTATTTGCATTCTTTGCTTTTAAAATGAGTATAAAGTCCTTAGCTACTCATTGGCCATTCTTTCTAAAGCATTGCTTTATCATTTGTCATTTGTCCTATTTCCCAAATAGCATATTCTTTCACTGTGATATCATAACACTGGGTTTTGGGAGCTCTGATGTATTATTTTATTTGCTTTTTCTTATGATGCCATAGGATGAATATATAACTAAGTACATACACAGAGCCAACATATCGCTTTGATAGAGGTAGAAAACTGTAAATGCCTTGGATCTAAAAGCTTTACATACCTGGCTCTGTAACTTCAAAATTAATTATTTATTGGTTACAAATTCAAAAAGCTAATTTCACAGTTGCCTAAAATTTTAAGGTACATTTTATTCTACTCAATGAACTACCTGTGTGGATATCTGAGCTATGACTTGTTGGTTGGAGGATTTCAATTATGGTATAGGTAATTATATTTCTGAAATGCACTCTTATTCTGTGGATAATTGCATTCTGAATGAAAAGAAAAGACCAAAACCTTGAGTTACCTTGGAGATTTACTCTTGTTAGTATTTTATTATTCTGGCCTCATGATGGCACCAAAGGGTAGGAAATAATCATCCCTGAATTTCCAGTTACTTCCCGAATTTTTATAAAATCCCAGCATAATTAGCAAAAGATAGCTGAGTTTGTAATTCTTGTATATTAGGAAGGTGGGTGATTGGTACAGTTTTGGGTATGCCCCTTTTGGTATGGACAGTTACAATTGTCTCCTACTTTTGTCTATGAAAGATGCTTTCTGTCTCCCTTAAGATTATTGTGTCACCTTCCCAATATTCGTTCTCTCAACCTATCTTATGTTATAGTAAGGAAAAGGTGATGATAAAAAAGAGAAAAGATTTGCTTGGCCTAACCATAACAGTGAACTTGTGTCTGAATAACTGAAAGACACAGGATTAACAGATGGTCAACCAGAAGAATAATGTGAAAGGAAATATGTATCATAAAACAGTTTTGAGAAGTTCTTTGTGGTTATATTTCATGCATCTTCTAATTTGTTACAGAATAGAAATTTAGAAACTAATTTGACACCATAATAAATCTTGCTAAAGATTAATGGCAGCAATCTCAGCTGTTGTCTTATATTTCTGACCGGTAGACCAGACATAGTTAATATGAGAGTTCAAATGAATGTCGTCCTATGTGTGAACCTCCATATATCAAACCTCTGCACTGGGTTTCTCTTTCTCATTGAGAGGGAATCAAATAAATGCAAGATGTGTTCCTTTTCAGAGATGCTTATAACCTGGCTTAAGTGAGAAAACATGATTATATCTAAAAATAACTAACTATAACAGTAACAATTTGAAGACCTTAAATATTAAGAAATAAAAATAGTATGAAATGTCTTGACAAAGAAATGCTGTATGAAGACCCTTTTGCCCCACCAAAAAGCTAAGGGACATATGTAAGGTGAGTAAATTATGCTTCACAGCCTTTCAACTTGCATTTGACTTCAATCTGTGGAAAATAAACATTTTTATGTGTTTAACCCCACTTATTCAGTTTTCGATCCTTTGAGTTCATATAAAAATCACAAAAATAATTCCTAACACAGTGCGTAATCTTTCCTTTCTAGTCCTTTGGAGTTTGGCACCGTCTCACAATGCTTGTATAGTCATTACTGTGGTCTGTGGTCCCCTTCTACCTGCCATACACAGAGTCTCTCTCTTGCCTGGTAAGATGAGATCCTTTCCTGTTTCCCCAACGGTGGGTGAGCTTGTGCAAGTCATCCACTCTGACTTTATATGGCAGGCATCTCTCTTTTATTATTTCTGCAGTCACTACAGAAAAGAACACTTTCATCACTGAAATTTGTGAGAAATAAAATGGTTCTTTCCTCTTGATTTCCTATCAAATCTTAGGTTGATCAATTTATGAATTGTCTCTCTCCTAGAATTCCTTCAAATCTATTTTTAAATTTATATAAGGTGAACAAATTTCATATATACAAATAAGGATTACAGTGATACTTCCCAACCTACCCCCTATCCTCCTTACTTTCTTAGTCTTTTTTTTTTATTTTTTACAATGACATGTTTTCAGTTTATTTTATACTCATAAGATTAACCCTCCACTAACTAAAGAATTCAACAAAAAGTAAGAAGAGTAATAGAGACAAAATAGTACTCCTCAGTAGTAGAGAAAAGACAATGAATAATAATCAAATCTCGAAATGTCAGCTTTGGGGTAGGCGCTGTGGCATAGCAGGTAAAGCTGCCGCCTGCAGTGCTGGCAAAACATATGCATGCCTGTTTGAGACCTGGTTGCTCCAGTTTGAGTCCCGACTGCTCCACTTCTGATCCAGCTCTCTGCTGTGGCCTGGGAAAGCAGTGGAAGATGGTCCAAGTCCTTGGGCCCCTGCACCTAAGTGGGAGACCAGGAAGAAGCTTCTGACTCCTGGCTTTGGATCGGCACAGCTCTGGCCATTGTGGCCAACTGAGGAGTGAACCAACGGGTGGAAGACTTTCTCTCTCTCTCTGCCTCTCTTTCTCTGTGTAACTCTGACTTTCAAGTAAATAAATAAATCTTAAAAAAAAGTCAGCTTCACTCATATACAGTATATTTTTGTACTCTATTAGCTGTCATAGATGAGGGAACACATATGATGCTTTTATTTTTGGGACTGAATATTTTCACTAAATATAATGGTTTCTAGTTGTATCCATTTTGTTGTGAAAAACAGAATTTCATTCTTTTTTATAGTTGAGTTTTATTCCATTGTATATATATATATATATATATATATATATATCACATTTTCTTTATCCATTCATTGGTTGATGAGAGTTTGGGTGGACTTCATATCTTATCTGTAGTAAAATGAGCTGCAATGATCATGGCTGTACAGCTAACTCTTTCATATGCTGATTTCGTTTCATTTGGGTCAATTCCCGGGAGTAGGATGGCTGGGTCAGGCATTAGATCTATTTTCAAATTTATGAGCTATTTCCATACTGTCTTCTACAATGACTGCACCAGTTTATATTCCCACCAACAGTGGATTAGGGTAGCATTTATCGTTTGTTGATTGCTGTACGAGAGACATTCTAATTGGGGTGAAATGAAACCTCATTGTGGTTTTGATTTGTATTTCCCTGATGGCTAGTGATTCTGAGCATTTTTCATGTGTCTGTTGGCCATTTGAATATCTTCTTGAAAAATGCCTATTCAGTTCCTTTGCAAATCTCGTAACTGGATTGTTTGTTTTGTTGTTGTTTTCTTGAGTTCTTTATAGATCCAGGATACTAATCCTTTTTGAGCTGCATAGTTTGCAAATATTTTCTCCCATTCTGTTGGTTGCTTCCTCATTTTACTATTTCCTATTTAGTGCAGAAGTTTCTTAATTTGATATAATCTCACTTGTCTATTTTTTCTTTGATTGCCTCTGCTTCTAGGGTCTTTTCTAAGAATTCTTTGCCTATGCCAATGTTTTGTAGAATTTCCCCAATGTTCTCTTCTAGTAATTTGCTGATACCAGGTAATTGATGTAGCTCTTTGATCCATTTTGCGTTGATTTTTGTATAAGCTATAATTTAGGGGTCTTGTTTTATACTTCTGCACTCAGAGATCAATTTTTCTTTTTTTTTTTTTTTAGTTTTATTTAATGAATGTATTTTTTCAAAGATACAACTTTAGGAATATAGTGGTTCTTTCCCCCATACCTCCTACCCCCAGCTCCCATCCCACTTCCTTCTCCCTCTCCCATCTTCTTCTTCATTATGGTTCATATTTGGTATGACTTTATATACAGAGGACCAACTCCACGCTAAGCATAGACTTCAACAATTTGCACCCATGCACACACACAACATATAGAGTACAGTTTGGGGAGAAAGTTTGCAGTCAATTCTCATATTAAATCAATAGAGACTGAGGTGCTACATGGGGAGCAAGTGCACAGTGACTACTGTTGTTCCTTTAATAATTAACACTCTTTTTTGATGATGTCAGTGATCATCTGAGGCTCTTGCCATGGGCTGCCAAGGCTATGGAAGCCTTTTGTGACCATAGACTCCATCGGTATTTGGACACAGCCATAAGAAAAGTGGATTCTTCCCTTCAAGAAGAATGTAGGCCGGCGCCACGGCTCACTAGGCTAATCCTCTGCCTGCGGTGCCGGCACCCCAGGTTCTAGTCCCGGTTGGGGAGCTAGTTCTGTCCTGGTTGCCCCTCTTCCAGTTCAGCTCTCTGCTGTAGCCTGGGAAGGCAGTGGAGGATGGCCCAAGTGCTTGGGTCCTGCACCCACATGGGAGACCAGGAAGAAGCACCTGGCTCCTAGCTTCGGATCAGCGCAATGTGCCAGCTGTAGCGGCCATTTGGGGAGTGAAGCAACAGAAGGAAGACCTTTCTCTCTGTCTCTCTCTCTCTCTCTCACTGTCTAACTCTGCCTGTCAAAAAAAAAAAAAAAAAAAGAAAGTAAGTATCCTGGGGCTGGTATCATTTCTTACTTGGTTAATCCTCCGTCTGTGGCTCTAGCATCCCATATGGGCACCGGGTTCTAGTCCCGGTTGCTCCTCTTCCATTCCAGCTCTCTGCTTGGAAGGCAGTGGAGGATGGCCCAAGTGTTTGAGCACCTGCACCCGCATGGGAGACCAGGAGGAGGCACCTGGCTCCTGGCTTCAGATGGGCGCAGCGCCGGCCGTAGTGACCATCTGGGGAATAAACCAATGGAAGGAAGACCTTTCTCTCTGTCTCTCTCTCACTGTCTATAACTCTACCGTAAAATAAATTGAAAAAAAAAAAAAAGAAGAATGTATCCTTCTCTGATGACCTTTTCTTTCCTCTAAGGTCTCACAGAGATCCTCCATGTAGGATATTTTTTTGTCACAGAGTCTTGGCTTTCCATGCCTGAGATCCTCTCACTGGCCTTTCAGTCCAACCATGAAACCTTAAGGGTTGCAGAGATCAGTTTTCCCAATACCATTTGTTGAAGAAACTGTCCTTTCTCAGGTGTTGATATTAGCTCGTGTGTCAATGATTATTTGGTTATAGATGTATGTGGTTTATCTTCTGTTCCATTGGTCTACATGTCTATTTCTGTACTAGTACCAGGCTGTTTTGATTATAACTCTCCTGTAATATGTCTTGAATTCTAGTATTGTGAGGCTTACACAGTCCTTTAATACCTACAGTTATCTGGAGGGCAATCTGAGAAGCACAACTTTTTGTTTGTTTGTTTTACCTTTAGTGGAGTCATTGTTATGGATCAAATTTGTCCTTCAACTACATTTTTCTCTCAAAGACAGTTCCTTCTGGGCCCAAAGTTTTGGCACAGTGAATAAAGCTGCCTTCTACAATGCCACATCCCATACAGGTATTTGTTCCTGTCCTGGCTGATCCATTTCTGATCCAGCTTCCTGCTAATGGCCTTGGGAAAGCAGCAGCAGATGGCCCAACTGCTTGGGCCACTGCCACCCATATAGAAGACCTGTAAGAAGCTCCTGGCTCCTGGCTTCAACCTGGCCCAGCCCTGGCCATTTCAGCCATCTAGGGAGTGAAGTAGCAGATGGAAGATCTCTCTTTCTGTCTCTCTTTCTCTCTCTGTGACTCTGATTTTCTTTTTCTTTTTTTTTAAATTTTTTGACAGGCAGAGTGGACAGTGAGAGAGAGAGACGGAGAGAAAGGTCTTCCTTTTGCCGTTGGTTCACCCTCCAATGGCTGCCGCGGCCGGCACACCACGCTGATCTGATGGCAGGAGCCAGGTACTTATCCTGGTCTCCCATGGGGTGCAGGGCCCAAGCACTTGGGCCATGCTCCACTGCACTCCCTGGCCACAGCAGAGAGCTGGCCTGGAAGAGGGGCAACCGGGACAGAATCTGGCGCCCCGACCGGGACTAGAACCCGGTGTGCCGGCGCCACTAGGCGGAGGATTAGCCTAGTGAGCCATGGCGCTGGCCCTGATTTTCAAATAAGTAAATAAATCTTAAAAAAGGAGAAAGTTCCTCCTCTATTGGGTGCAGTTCCTGGGTGTCTCAGAGATGGACTTTGTCCCTAATAGTTTGAATATCTTATTTTGGGGCAGTGATAGCCAGTTAGTTCTTACCCTCTAAATCCCTACAAACCAGAGAGTTATTGGCATCCTCTTTAAATTAATTCTTAATGGGATCAGGATGCCAGACAACCAAATATGCACAGATATTCAGACAGGCAGACAGATACATAGATTCTTAGAGTACTTGTCTAGTTTAGATCCTCACTCTCATTCTTTGAAAATAATCTGCAGTTTCAGATGGTTAGGAAACTAACAACAGAGAATAGCTTACAAATAAACAAGTAAAAACATTCTTCTAATATCACTGTTACTCTAAATGGAAATTATATATATTTTTAAAATAGGAGTTTGAAACTTTCTTTGCAGTGGGATTTTTTCTGCTGACTTTTGTTATAGGCATGGAGTCACATGCACACCATCTAATTATTTCATAAAAATATTTTAACCATGTCAGATATTTGACATTTCCTATGATGAAGACATTTAAAATCCACTCTCCAAGTGACAGTGGATTGTTCAGTACTCAGCTATTAACTATGTTCTTCAAACCATGCAAAGACAAAAAGAAGATCTTTATTCCTCTTCTATAAAGCATTGTGATCTCAGATGATCATTTCCCAACTTCCCTCACTTTCGAGCCTGTGGTTCCGTCATTCTACCTGGTTTCCATGAGTTCAATTATTTGATTCCATGAAGGAATGAGAACATGGGTATCAGGCCGCTTCAAAAAGTTGTGGGAAAAATTAACTAAAATATATGTTTACTTAGTGCAAATATCTTGAAATCTCTGCAGAATTTTTTCATAATAAACATTTCTATGGGCTTTTTGAAGATCTCATAAATAACCTCTATTATGGCAATCTAACATTTGTAAAATACTTAATACTCTTCATATTCCTAAGGCCCTCTAAACAATATCTGGGTACAGTAAGCATTACATAAGTGTTTCTTTTTTGTTATGAAGATATAGGCTGTAATCTAATAAACTAGATTTTAGATTCACAAAGAACTATAAAAACACATATGCTTATTTTAATTTAAACATAAGATTTGTTTTCTATATAAAAGAATAAAAAAAGTTTCTACTGTGGCTTCAACATATCGGAAAACATTACCTCTCTACCAGTCAGTAAATAATAAGCACTAAATGAGGGGCATGAAAAGTAAGTCTTGTGGAAGTTTAGAAGGAAAGATTGCTTCCAGATGAAATGGTCAGAGAACGCTTTAGAAGAGAGTCAGGATTTGAGCTGCACTTTGAAAAATGGGCAGGATTAGGATAAACAGAGCAAAAGGGCTGGGTCGAGAGGTGTTATTAAAGATAAAATGTAAAATGGAAAAGTAAAATGTAAGAGCAGAGATTAATTTTCATTTTTCTTGACCTCGAGTTTGGTGAGAGGAGATAAATGCATTTAAGCATAAAGGCAGAGGGAAATCTCTTGCTTTGTCTCTTTCATTGACTTGAACTTTCTCCCACTACCACTATATTTTTCAAAATAAGTTTACCTAGACAACTGTACTTTCTATTGTGCTCCCTTGGATATACATATATTCATATTTGCAGCTTGCAAAATAGTATATTTCTATATTTATGTTACTCTTTCATATTTGCAATATAAATGCAAGCCAGTAAGTGTGTGCTATGTTGTATGTGTATATTATATATAATCTGGGTTCCTGTGTTCATAAAAAAAAAAAAACAGGCAGCTGTACTTCTTTTTCCCATTGGCATAGTGAGAAATGTATTTTCTACAATCAAGAAAATTATTGTTTACAGCTGGGCAACAGAATATATACAGCATTCCTTGTTTAATAGACTTTGGGGGAATCTGTTCATAAGAGGTGGTGATATCTGTCTCCTTGAAAACAAAGTTATGCGCCCCATCTTCAAACAGCTGTTACCTATATCATCTTAACTGGCAAGGATCAAATTCTTACCCTAATCAAAGTTAGGTGGCAATTAAATCATTAGTAATACATATAATTCAAAGAACCTTAACTCAGAAAAATGAAATTAAGAGTGGATGTCTGTTATACAAGGAGGCTCTCACACATGCATATCCAAGCTGAAAATAAATGATTTAGGGATTTTCTGCTGTTTAAGATTATCTGCACCAGTGAGCTCCTCTAATACTGCTTATAACCGAGTGTTTGCTTAGTTTATCTCTGGAAGTCTATCCCAGCTGCAAGGATATGTATTAATTATGATAGATTTGAGTTAACTTTCAATGTAAATCTCTGAATCTGTTTTGTACACAAATAAAAGTATTTATTTCCTACTTTACTTGGTAAAAATTTCCTTAGAAGATATTAAGGTGAATTTTGGGTTAAAATAGGAAAAGCGTGCTTCAGAAAATACTAGATACAGTGAAAATTAGCTAGACTTCGCATTCTCTAAATAATGTACTCTCATCTATTACTGTATGCCAGTTCAATATAGAATATTTATTATACCTTCTTTGTGAGCAAAATCCTATGACTGCATCACATAAAGGGTTATTTAGATGTGATTAAAGCCTAGAATTTCAGTTGGGCTGGCCCACGATGTTTGTGGCTCCACTTTGCACCTTAAAACTTGCATTTGCACCTGCAAAAGGCTGAAATGAGTCACAAGTCAACACATGTGTATTCCATTATTCATTTTTTATGAGCAGATGTGGGTGATGTGGGCAAAGAGCTAGATGCATCTTTAATTGAGAAAACCTGTGGAAAAGTTATCCTTAAATCTCTCCTAGGGAATTGATTTAGAACACTACACACCATGATTTGGAAACTACGAATCAGACCCAAATGTTGACCAGACAACCCAAACTCGAACACAGGCTGTCAGAAATGAATATTAAAGACATTAATCCTCAGATTTTTTTCTTTCAAATTTCTCTATGAATAATGCTGTGTCCATTATGTTTCTTTTTTGTTTTATTGCTCACGCTAAAATAATATGAACCATCAGGATTAAAGACATAAACCCAAAGGTATTCATTTGGAGAAAAATAAATTGGGTCCCAAATTTACTTTCCATGCTCAATTCACATAGAAAGAATCTTAGAATTGTGTAGTTTGAAGTTTTCCTTTTAATTTGTGCTCAACTAGCATCCTTGAATACGTATTCTATAGAAGGCACTTTGCTACTTGTTCGTGATGAGGGATGGAAATAAAAGCAAGTGAGGCAGACTTTGACATAAAGAAATACATTTTTTAAATTTCTTTTTTAAGGTTATTTATTTATTTATGTGAGAGGTAGAGTTACAGACAGAGGGAGAGACAGACTGAAAGGTCTTCTATCCACTGGTTCACTCCCCAAGTGGCTGCAATGGCCAGAGCAGGGCTCATTCGGAGCCAGGAGCCAGGAACTTCTTTTGGGTCTCCCACATAGGTGCAGGGGCACAAGCACCTGGGCAATCTTTTACTGCTTTCTCAGGCCGTAGTAGAGAGCTAAATCACAAGTGGAGCAGCCGGGACAAGAACCACTTCCCATATGGGATGCTGGCATCGCAGGCGGAGGCTTAGCCTACTGTGCCACAACGCCAGCCCCAAAACATCTTTTATAAAGTCCACTGCATAACACTTGGTTTTTCTATGGCATGTAGTAGTAATAGGCCTCTTAATAGGATTAAAATTTCTTTTATTTTGTATATGTAATTGAAAATTAGTTTATTCCATAGAAAACGATATTAAAATAAAAGAATTAAAATTACCATAATTGGAATAGTTTATTAATATAAATGTAGAATAAAAGTTCTACGTGTTGACATCATGACATAAAATGTGTTGGGGGAATTAGGGTTTTTGTATGTGGGTAAAGTTAAGTTGTTATCAGCTCAAAATAAACTTTTACAACTCTAAAATATTTTATGTAAGCCCTATGGTAAGTACATATAAAATTGTGCTAGATATCAAATAGATAAATAGAAATGATCAAAGCATATCACTACAAAACTTATCAAATCACTTATCAAAGGAAGACTTATCAAAGAAAGCTAGGAAGGAAGAAAAAAGAATTGCAAAAAGTCAGAAAACTGAAGAAAATGATGACAATAAGTTGTTGGTCAATAATCACTTTAAACATAAATGACTTAAAGTCTCAAATCAAAAAAGAGTGACAATGAATTAAAGAAAAAAAAATAGGTACAAGTCTATAGCGTCCAATTGAGACTTATTTTGAAGATATACATACATAGGGGCCAGTGTGGCAAAGTGTGTCAGTCATTGCCTGTGACTTTGGCTTCTCCAATGGGTGCTGGCTGGAGTCCTAGCAGCTCCATTTCTGAGCAAGCTCACAGATAATGGCTTGGGAAAAGCAGTGGAAGATGGCCCAAGTGTTTGGTCCCCTACCACCCAAGTGGGAGACATGGATAAAGCTCTTGGCTTCTGGCTTTGCCTTGGCTCAGCCCTGGTTATTGGAGCCATCTGAGGAGTGAAACAGTGGGTGAAAGACTCTCTCTCTCTCCCCCCCCCCCTTTCTTCGCCCCGTCACTCCCTCTCTTTTTCTCTTTCTGTAACTCTGACTTCCAAATAAAAAAATAAATCTTTTTTTTAAAGACACATATAAGAATACAGATAGCTACAGTTGCATCAGACAAAACAGACTTTAAGTAAAAATTGTCAGGAGGGGCAAAAAAGGATCATTTTATAATGATGAAAAAGTCAATTTATCAATAGAATATATAACTAATGTGTGCGTGTGTGTGCATAAAAACATCACAGCATATAAGTATGTGAGGGTAATTAAAAATTTAATGGAAAATACAAATTATGAAAAATGCATAAATTTCAGAAAATTTCACTTAAATGAGCTTTTATTTAAATTCCACTTTCCACAAACATGTTGAAGTAATCCCATATGAATTCGAACAATAGCAAAACTGAAGGAAGAAATAGGCAGCAATGTAATAATAGCAGAAGACTTTAATAGCCCACTTTCAAAAATGGATGGACCATTCATATAAAACCTCAAGAAGGAAACAGCAGAGTTCTACCATACTAAGACCCAAAGGGATATTAACAGGCATACACAGAACATTTCATCCTATAGTACCAGTACATTTATTCTTTTCTTACATGCAAAGAATGTTCTCCAGAATAGATCATTTTAGGCTACAAAAATTCTTAACAAATGCAAGATGATTAAAATCATGTCTAATATATTTTATGATGGTAAAGTTATGAATCTAGAAATCAAATCCAGGAGGAGAATTGGAAATTCACAAATATGTAGAAATTAAAGACACACTCATAAACAATGAATCAAGGAAAAAATCTAAAGAGAAATGCAAATATATCTTGAGACAAATGACAATGAGAATATAACATAGTAAAACTTACTGAATGCAGTAAAAGCAGTTGTAGGAGAGAGGTTGAAAATGATGAACACCTATGTTAATAATACCAAAAATTTTATACCTCAGAAAAAAAACTAGAAAAAGTACAATGGCCAAAATTATCAGAAAGAAGCAAATAGAGATCAGATAGAAAAATAGAAAAGATAAAAATAGATACTAGAAAAATAATAGAAATGAAAAATGAAGCCAAGGTTTGGTATTTTGAAAATACAAAGAAATTAGCTAGTCTAAGAAAAAAATAGAGAAGATATTCAGAAAATAAAATCAATAATGAAAGAGAAATTACAGAAGATACCATGGAAACAGAAATAATCTGAGATGACAACAATTAGACACGAATAAATTGGGTAGCATTGAAAAATGTATTATTTTTTGGGAACATGCAATATGCTAATACTGACTCATGAAGAAATAGAAACTATGAATAGGACTGCAAACAAAAAGGAGATCAATCAGTAATCTAAAATTTTGCAATAAAGCAATGTTCAAGAGCTGATCGATTACTTGATAATTCCATTAAACATTTAGAGAAGAATTAATGCTAATTCTTACCAAATTTGTCAAAAAGTTAAGCAAAGGAATAATTCCAAAATCATTGTATGAGGTCACAATTACTCTGATGATAAAGCTAGACAAGCACCTTACTAAAAGAAAATTATAGGCTAATATCTCTATTGGATATAGACTTAACAATACTACTAAACTGAATTCGGCAGCACATTAAAAAGATCATGCACCAGGGTCAGATAGGTATAGCTGGGTGCTTCAGTCTATGGAAATCAGTAAACATGATTCACAACATTAATAGAATACAGGATAAAAAATATATGATCATTTCAATGGAACCAGAAAAAGCATTTGACAAAATTCTACATCTTTTCATCATCAAAATATTTGGTAAATAAGATAAATAAAATGATAAAGATATAATAAATAATAATAGGTATCTTGACATAATAAATGCTGTATATGACAAGCACTTAACTAACATGATACCCAACGCTGAAAATTTGAAAGTTCTATCTTCATAATTAGGAACAAGATAAGGGCGAGTACCACTTTCATTTAATATAGTACTTGATGTCCTAACCAGAAAATTAGGCAAGCAAAATAAATAAAATTGGACAAGAAAATTAAAAATATCTCTCTGTTTTCCAATGACATTATCCTATGCATAGGAAACTCTAAAGCCTCCAGCAAAAACAAGAACAAAAACAAAAACAAAAGCAAAACATGAACAGACAAAAAACTCCCAAAACTATTAGGACTAATAAATAAATAAAATAAAGTTGTAGGCTGTAAAATCAACATACACAAATCAATAGATGCTGTACACTAACCATGAATAAAAAGCAATCTTATTTATAATAATATTATATTTACAATTTATTTATATTAATGAATAATATACTTAAGAATGAATTTACTTAGGGAGACAAAAGGTATCTACACTGAAGTTATAAAATGTTACTTAAATACATTTAAAAATGCACAAATAAATGGAAGATGCTATGCTTCTTTGTTGGATGAATTAATATCATTAAAATGTCCATACTACTTAATGTAATTTACAAGTTTAATACCTTCCTTATCAAAATTCCATTGACATTATTCACAGGAAGAAAAAAATACTCAAGTTCCTGTGGAACCAGAAGATACCCAATAACCAAGGCAACCTTGAGTGAAAACAACGAAGATGGAAATTTACTACGTGATGTAAAAATATGATACAAAGCTATAATAATAAAAAACAGCATGTTGCCAGCGTAAAACCAGACATAGATGTGAGTATATTTAAACATTTTACTTGTTGAATATTATGGTTAGTGGTCCAGCAAGCCTATGATTATGGAGTGGACTGGAATTGCATATTTGTAAAAGTTGAAAAAGAGAAAGACAAGGAAGGGAGGATTGGAAGATGGAGAGAGGGAGGGCATTATGGTTATTTTTTTGAGTTTTACTTGTGGAATCCATGCTGTCTGTTCTCTTTATACAGATAAAATTTTAAAAAAAATGAAAAAATAGATTAACAAGCCTAGCAATAAATTTATAATTTTATAGTCAATCGATTTTCAACAAAGATGCAAGAATATGCAATGAAGAAAAGACAATTTTTTATAGTGATGTTGAGAAAACTGGACAACCACACGAAGAAAAACAAAACTGTATCCTTTTCACACCATGTATGTATTAGTTTTCCAGAGCTTCCATAAAAAAAAAAAAAATAACGACGTACTGAGTGGTTTACACAATGGTCATTTATTGCTTCAAGGTTCTGGAGGCCAGAAGTCTGAGATGAAGTTGGCAGCAAAGCCATGCTCCCTGTGAATTCCCTAGAGAAGGATCTATTCTGTGCCTTTCTCCAGCTTCTGATAATTCTCTGGCTCGTGGCAGCAGAACTCCAATATACACACAGAATTTTCTGTGTGTACCTGTCAATCCCTATGTGTAAATTCTTCTCTTTTTATATGGGCATTAGTCATATTGAGTTAAGGTGAATAAAGGTTAATGATTCTGCAATAAGGAGGAACATTTAGGAGACTATTTTAGTGAAAGATTTAAATAGGATAGTGGCAGAACAGTGGACAAAACTGGAAGTTTTTAAGTTATTTTTAAGGAACCAAGAGGTGGTCTCAACAGAACTCATTGAGGGAAATGCTTACGGGAATTAAGACTAGCTGAGTTATTGGTTTCCAGTTTCAACATTTTGATAGGTGATAGTTCTGTTGATCACAATAGTGGAGGCCTTACCTGAGCCTGATGCTTCGATACCAACCTCCACCATCGAGATGAGAGGTGAGAAGTAGCGATCTGGACCCTGAATTTTTATAATACCCTGAGGACACAAAAATCCAAACTGTCATCCTGGAGTGTGTTTTCTTTTTCCATTTGACTCAGGCTCCTAAAATCTTTTTTTATGTCAATATCTCCATTGACCAACAGCTATCAGAATCAGAGGTTTATATGAAAATATTTGTTGAATAAGTACAATGGCACATATAAGTAGCAGGGAAGAGTAGGGGCTATATTAAAATTTATGTGATACCTGCTACCCTAGGGAAAAAAAATTAGAAATAGAGAAGGATTTTTTTATTCTTTCTCATGAAACATAGGAGTTAGGTAGAGAAGAGAAAACACAGGGGAAAATGACTAGTCACAAATATTGTGCTGAGATGTAGAATTTGCCTTTTTGGCCCGTGGATCAGAACATTGCAAGAACTTGTCATGACCTGATAAATCTTATAATGGAAGAACACTTTAATATGAAAATTCAGTTTCCTTTTGGGGGTGAGGAAGGCTTGCATAAATCAATAAAATATTTTTATGGAGGGCTTTGGGAAGAGCACGAAAAGGGGATGGAAGTAGAAGTAGTAACTAGGACAAGATTGTCACAAATGAATCCTAGAACAGCGTTCCAGACACAGTATGGGAATGCAAATTATCAATAAGTCAGGAGAAATCGTGTTAGACACTATGGCGGCACATATGGCTACATCCCTTGTGAGTTTTTCATGCAAAACTAAACATTATGTCCTTTCTTTACTCATGTTTCTCTGAGCTTGAGGCTTTGGAAATCATCCTACCTAAATGTGGGACATCATTGACCATCAAAGTTTCAGTTAGATTTCTGTATTTATTTGGTGTATTAGCTTTTCAACACTAAGGTGAAGGGAGAGGTTTATTTCAGCTTAAAGCTTCGGTGGTACATAGTCCAAGATCAAGCTGTCACATTGGTTTGGCAACAGGTGATGATGCTCTTGCTGGCAGAGTCCTCGGGTAGTGCAAAGCATCACATGACAAGAGGGAACGTGTATCTGTTTCTCCGTAGAAAACTACCATGAGTAGATCATGAGACTCCACTCTAGCAACCTACTCAAACCTAATCATTCCCCCAAAGACCTCACCTCTAAACACTGGATCAAGTTTATATCCCTTTATTGCCATTAGAACAAGATTTTGTGAGCAATAAACTTTTTATTCATGAGCCCTTGGAAACATCAAATTAATATCCAAACATTTGGTAGGTTACTCATCTTTCTCTGGGCTTCATCCCTTAACTCTTAATTTCCTGTCTGTATCATCTGGTTATCTATACATTTACATCGTATTCATTTTATTACATATTTACCTGTAATCGACTTTATGTATTTTTTAGTGATTACCTATTAGTTCTTTCTACCTAACACTTCATATGGAGTTTAACACACAAAAAATATGTAGCAGAAAAATTTATGTTAGATAATAATTTTATAGTCACTTTCTATGGAGGATGAATCCAGATAACAAATGGCAGGATCTTTTATTTGCTGTCATTTTGACAACTTGAAGACAGTATAAATGATGACTGTGGTATACAGTATATTAAGGGAGGTAAATTAATCCACATATGAAAAGAATGAAAGCCATAAAAGGGCGAAGGTAGATGTGGGAATGTTGTCCCAAGGGAGGTGAGAAGTTGCAAAGACAGAGTTTAAAAGGGAGAGAGGCTGGATGCATGGACTCAACTTGGATGGAAAGCATTGAAATTTTGATAGAAAGGCTTGTGTCCTGAGTTGTAGAAAGCATTTCTATGAACTCCTTTATTAATTTTTAACAAAAAATCTTTTCCTCGGAAGGAACCCATCAGGATGTTTTTTTCGTATGGTTTGGAATGAGTAAAAGGGCCATGTTCTGGTCAAGGAGAGGGAAAGGAAGTTTCCTATGAGATAATTACTCCTCAATATTGTTATATAGGCAGATGCAGAGGATAGAACTCAATCTGCTGGGGAGGAAGGCTAAGTATTTCAGAACGGCTACTCTTTGCTTTTAAATGTATCTACCATGTATGTGAACACAAAAAACAAAAATAAATAAAAGGAAAGGAATTTCCTAACGATGGTAGTGTTTCAGGAGTCTGTGGTTCTAATTGCTTGGCTTCATATCCCATCACTAAGGTGAATGAGAGCACAGACAGGGAAGGGTGAGCAGGAAGCAGTTTATTGAGCAAAAAGAGAAAGCAAAGTTTTATTGAAGCAAAGGAAAGCTCCCACAATAGGAGGGGTTTCTGAGCAGGAATCTGTTAGGGGGAAGTTACCTAGGGGTTTATACCCTTTAAGCTAGGGGAATTTTGTACAGGGTTTTGTAAACATGTCAGTCTGGGATGACCCTCACATTGCTGTGGAGTCAGTATCTAGAACCGGATGGGTGTAGGTGCAATTGCATCCTGTTTTGTCTTCAGTTTCTCTATCAGGTTTTGGGTAGTGAGCCATTTTGTTACAGGCAGTGTCCTTGGGTATGTTGGTCTTGCATCTCCCTCTTGAACTGCCTGGGTCTTGTGTCCCAGGCTATCTACCGAAGGTCGCATCTTAGGTAGCTGTCTCTAGCAGTAGTTTACTAGTATACTCAGACAGTAGAAACAATAGAAGCTGTCAACCCCAAACCATTACTGAGCCGGCCAGAGGGACATGAGGTGCAGTAGTACAGTTGAGAGCCACAGAACTCTGTTGCTACTCTGCTTTAAACTCTCCGAGTATCAGTGTACTCAAAATATAAATTTAAAATATTAAAATATTAAATCTGATAACATGTGACATTAAAAATATAGGCACTTAGAACATTGGAGACACTTAAATAATGCTTATTTCTTTAACTGAATCTTCAACTATTCAGCTAGAAGATAAATGTTTTTTTCAAGTTCAAACAATGAAAAGATACAGGAAATGGTGAGACCTATTCTTAAACTATTATTTATTTTTAAATATTTATTTAATTTATTTGAAAGGCAGAGTTAGAGAGGGAGAGATACATACACAGAGATCTTCCATGCACTGGTTCACTCCCAAATGGCTGCAATGGCTTGGGCTGGGACAGGCTAAAGCCAGGAGCCAGGAGCTTCTTTTGGGCCTCCCAGGTGGGTAGGTACAGGGGCTCAAGAACTTGGACCATCTTCTGCTGCTTTCCCAGGTGCATTAGCAGAAAGCTGATCAGAATTGGAGCAGCCAGGACTCTAACTGGTACCTATACGGATGCTGGTGTAGCAGGTGGCAGCTTAACCCATTATGCCACAAAGCTGGCCCATTATCCTATTTTTTAAAACAGGAAAAAAATTCATGAAACAATAAAGGGACCTTGTAAGAAGGATTGTGTCATCTTAGACTTCCACTACCAGTTAATAGTGAATGAAATGCTCATCATAATCGTATGTGTACCAAAGATATTTAAAAATCGTATTTTCTAAAGGTCAGGAGTTCCCAGCAAGACAAGCCTAGAGGTATGGTCATAATTCTACTGCTGGTTTAAGATCAGAAACTCTCCCATTTTCTTACTTGTCTCTTAGTTCCCTGAGTGGTAGAAATTAGTTCCAGTTCCTTCTGACTTATTTCCATAATACTATGCTACTCTGTAGCTACAGTTGAAGAAATGTGCAATGTACAGTTTTGTTCCCTTCCTCTTAGGCATCACCAATAAAGATTATCTTTGTTGGAACTCAGCACCAGGAGCCTCTTTGCTGATCACAAGGAAGGAGACATTATCAGAGATTGGGGTACAATCACATCTGTATCACTTTAATGGCCGCTTTATCTATTTCCCTTGGGACTAATAGGATTAGAAAATAGATTGGTCTCCATAGAGCTCATCCTGTCCATGCAGTTTCTTCCAGGAAACTGCTTTATTCCTATTTCCAGCCAGTGTTATATCAGATGATTTGACTTAAGTCATATCATCTCTAAAACTACCACCACAGCATATTTGATCCCACTGCTTGACCCAGTGTAAGGGAAGATGAGTTAGAAAGGCTGAAATGAATATCAGATTCTACAATTGCAATTGATCCTAATAAGAAAGAGAACAGGGAAGATAATATATAGAGCTAGAGATAGCTGCATGCACAGCAATCTGGTGAGACATTAGAGCAACTCAGTATGACATAATTGTAAAAGATTTGGTAGACAAGATGATCTGGATGATATTTAAGGATGTACATTAGGGTAACAAAAAACAGTGTAAGATGTATCATGGCTGCTTAGATCTACCACAATAAAAATGGATGCTCAACAGAAAGGCTTTTAAAAATATTTTTTCCTTTTAAATATCCTGTACAAGGCATGAAGAACATTAAGGCATGACTACTCCCTGAAGTCAACAATGTAATGTGTAGTTGAGCAAAGTGCATCTGCTCAACTATTTCCATGATTTATCTTATTAAAAAGGAGACTTTTCAGATGAGGAAGTTTAAACATTGATATGAAATCATTGTTTAATGAAAAGACTGTAAAAATACTTAACAACTCTTTCAACTCACAAGAATTGTAAGTTGTTGCATAAGAAGTTGTAAGAAGTTGCGTATGCATTTGAAATATTTTAGTGATTTCTAAGGATTCAGGAGAACTGAAAAAACATGGAAATATGGGAAACAGGCACCCATTGTCAGCATCTTCAATGGAAACTGAAAGCAATAGTTTATAAATCAATAATCATGTCTTCAGTACTGCAAATAATTCTGGAATGTCATACTGTGAGTAATTTGCAGGAATATCTAATGTTCAGAACAATGGTAGGCTGAGTTAATCATATATATGATGATATGTATGATATATCTAATATATATATTTTTATATATATTAGGTTAACAACAATATTTTGATAAGTTAATAGATAAGGTTCAAGAAATGTATATGCACCGTCTATAGATTTCAGTTTGAGGAGGTTGAATAAATTTTCCATTATACACTTGGAAACAAAATGGAGAAATGAATCTTCTATGATAGACAGCAACATTTGTTACAATCAGGTAGAAAATTTTCATGGAATGGAGTGGGTTACAGAAATCTTGAAGACATGGAGTATCTTTTGTTTACCTTGTTGCACAAGCATGTTGTTCATAGTAAATACTCAAAAATGTTCATAAATGACTGAACAAAGGAATGAATATTGAATAGAACCATTAATGTTAAATGGTTATCTAAAAGCTTTTGGGCAAGGACTGCTCAAAAAACACTGTAAAGTGACTTTGATTAAGGTTCCAGGGATCATACTGGCCTAAATGCTTGCTGCCAATGGCAAATTTGACTTTGAATCTACTTATATACAAATACACTAATGGTTATTTTTATCTTTTTCACTTTTTAAAAGATTCATTTATTTATTTGAAAGGCAGAGTAACAGAGGTGCAGAGAGAAAGAGAAAGAGAGAGTAAGAGAGTGTCTTCCATCTGCTGGTTCACTCCCCAAATGGCCACAACTGCTGTAGCTGGGCTGATCCAAATCCAGGAGCCTGAGGTTTCTTCTGAGTTTCCCATTATGGTGCAGGGGCCAAAGGACTTGGGCCATCTTCCACTACTTTTCCAGGCCAAAGCAGAGAGCTGGATAGGAGTGGAGTAGCTAGGACTGGAACTGGCCCCAGTATGGGATGGCAGCACTGCAGGTTTCAGCTTTACCTGCTGTGCCACAGCACTGGCACTGGATATTCTTTTTTATGCTGAGACATTTATGTGACAACATTGTAGGTAATTACATCACATAGAGTAGAAGCTTAGTAATTGCTATTCTTTTTTTTTTCTTTTTTTACATAAAATTCCATCAGCCTCTAGCCTTGCACCTTAAGCAGTAATTGCTATTCTAAAACACATATTTTGAATGTGTCCAGATCTTTTGCAGAACTATCTTACATTATAAAAGTATTAATACAGGCATTGTCTCAAGAAATGTGGTTATTTTCTATATGTAATATGGTGACTAACCCGTGGTAGAATATTTAATGAGCTTGAAATACTTTAACTTAATATATCTAGCTTTGTTTTGCAATGAGCATGTAAACTTTGACCTTTCAATGAATGAATTGAAGCTGGCAAAAATTGTGCATGGTAGTTTTGTGATGCAGATTTCAGTTAATGGACCACATAATTAAGATGACCAATTGCTAATGTGGTTGGAGACATTCCAAGAACTCTACCAATTGTAGTGCATTTCCCACTATTATCCACAGGGATTAATAATTCTTTTCATTGGCTTTATTAAAATTCTTCAACAAATTTAAGAATATTTCAATTCATAATGGAAGAAATAGTATTATATCTACTTGTACAGTAAAGTACAGGAAATGAGAAAGGCATAGCTCATCTCTAAGCATCTATAATAGTTATATCTGATGCTTCTTTATGTAACAGTACTTTCATAATTATATTTTATGAGTGTGTATAAAAGAATTCACATTATATGGAATCTTTTGTCAAGGACTAATAAATAGTATGAATAAAGATTGGAAGGCAAGGGATAACATACACAGATGAGTCCATTCATTTCAGATAGATAGTGTCCATAAGTAATAAAGAAGGTTCCTCATAATTATAGCATTTTCCCCCTTTATTTTCATTGTTAGATTTTCCTTAGGTGCTCAATAAATGTTTACAGAACTACATTGTATTATCAATAACACAATCATAGTAAAATATTATTTTGAAAGGCATAGTTCCAGTATTGACTGAAAACATAACAGATTTAAATCATACAATTTATCTTTGAATCTCCAGTGCTAAACATAGTATATGATATTTAATTTTAAGTCAACATGTTAATTGAAAAAGTACATGGATAAATTATCTACTCTAAAATTAGATGGAATTGGAAGTTATTTGCTTTGTAACAATGTATTACCCTAAAAGGAGATTGAAATACATGTAGAAGAATGTCAATATTTATAATAAATGGTTGGCTAGAACTTGAATGTATGTCTGACATAGTTGAGCAGTGGCTGATAAAACAGCTTAAAAGACATCGTGTAGGCTGGCGCCACGGCTCACTAGGCTAAACCTCTGCCTGCGGTGCCGGTACTCCGGGTTCTAGTCCCGGTTGGGGCGCTGGATTCTGTCCCCGTTGCTCCTCTTCCAGTTCAGCTCTCTGCTGTGGCCCTGGAAGGCAGTGGAGGATGGCTCAAGTGCTTGGGCACTGCACCCACATGGGAGACCAGCAGGAGGCACCTGGCTCCTGGCTTTGGATCTGTGGGCCGTAGCAGCCATTTAGGGGGTGAACCAACAGAAGGAAGACCTTGCTCTCTGTCTCTCTCTCTCACTGTCTAACTCTGCCTGTCAAAAAAAAAAAAAAAAAAAAAAAAAAAAAAAAAAAAAGAACTTGGATGTTTATGTTATTCTCTGTGTTTTTCCTTATGTTAGAAGTATTGAGAAATTTTTAGTTTGAAGTATTTAGTTTGTTGTTGGCTTTCTCTTCTATCTAAATGGTTCTATAACATTTATTAAAAGTAAATATTTTTGTCTTAATACAATATTAAGTGGTGGTGAATAACCATGTATAAAAATGTACCTAGTTTATTTCTTTCAGTCTCTTCCTTTGCAAAATGTGGACCTGAGCTAAGCTGAAAAACAGATTTTTAAATTCATAGCTGTGTTTAAAGTAGAGACAGTAAAGAAATCTTCAGGTATCTATCCTTTTTTTTTTTGACAGGTAGAGTGGACAGTGAGAGAGAGAGACAGAGAGAAAGGTCTTCTTTTTCCGCTGGTTCACCTCTGCAATGGCCGCCGCGGCTGGCGCACTCCGGCCACTGGCGCAGCACACTGATCTGAAGCCAGGAGCCAGGTGCTTCCTCCTGGTCTCCCATGCAGGTGTAAAGCCCAAGCACTTGGGCCATCCTCCACTGCACTCCCGGGCCACAGCAGAGAGCTGGACTGGAAGAGGGGCAACTGGGAAAAAATCCGGCACCCCGACCGGGGACTAGAACCCCGGTGTCCTGGGGCCACAGGCAGAAGATTAGCCTATTGAGCCGCAGTGCCGGCCCAAGGTATCAATCCTTAACACCATAGAAGTCGTTAAAAGCTAAAACCTAAATTTTAGAATAAATGTGTTATCTATGGCTTTCTCAGCAGGGTCAGGGGAAATATGAGGGTGCAGGAACCTGAAGTTTTAAGAAATAGCTTAATGGGGATTTGGATATTGGATTTTGAACCTATGAAAGTGGAAGAAATTAGATCTGAAAATTTCTATAGGAATCTTACATCTCCAATGGACAATACCCTAAATAAAAGAGGAAGTTGGCAATTCCCACCAGGCAAAAAAGACAACAGGCTTGAAAAACCTGTTGTTGGCAACAGCAACAGGGGATAAAAGCAGCTCTGCAGAAAGTGTGCACAGGCTTGCTTGCCGCCCACCAGCCTATGGGATTAATGTAGTCTACCTGGGTGGTCGGGGAACTGGGAGCTGAGAGATTACATTACAGTAGCCCAGGTCTGTTGGGATGACTTGTCTGTAGCAGAAGCTTATGTGAAACATTTCCAGAGGAAATCATTCTTAACCTAGGTTTTTCATATTCTAAATTCTAGTTTTCAGTATACCTCTTAGGAAGCAGTTTATTTCTTGTATTTCTTTTGTGGAAACTATGGCATGGAGAGTCAAAATAGGAGTGCCTCAATGATATTAAGTTAATAAGTGATACTTGTGGGGAGCAACTCAGACTAGACTAAGTTACTGGAATTAAGACTTATTCTATGCATCTGCTTTCCCACAATATGGCGCTGAGAAGGGAGGAAACAGCTTCTACACAGCTGCCTCCAGTTCAACCAATAAACAGCAGGAGCTGCTCCTGATTGGAGGAGAGCAGCGTACTCGGCGTGTGGGTAGCAGAGACTATAAAGGAGGAGAGAGACAACATGCACCAGGACCATCTAAAGGGAACATCTATCTGAAGGAACACCTGTGCAGCCCCCGAGAGAGCCGGCCGGTGGTGTGCCGCTCCCCCGCGGAAGTGAGGAAAGTGGCAGGGGGAACCGCCCTTCCACGGAGGTGGAAGGGACGGTAGCCAACCCGGGAAGAACCAGCAGCAAACCCGGGGAGGGCCAAGCAGACAAAAGAACAGTGCAGGGTCCTGTGTCGTTCCTCCGCAAAGAGGGGGAGCGACATAATGGTGCCGTGACTCGGATATGAAGCCTAGGCAGGGTTTAGTGTCGTTCCTCCACGAAGAGGGGGAGCGACAATACTAAAGTGACCAATATGAGTTTATGTCTATCTGACATGAACATTTGCTTTTTTTTTTTTTTAAGATTTATTTATTTCTTCGAAAGTCAGAGTTACACAGAGAGAGAAGGAGATAGAGGTCTTCCATCAGCTGGTTCACTCTCGATTGGCCTCAATGGCTAAAGCTGCACTGATCCGAAGCCAGGAGCCAGGAGCTGCTTCTGGATCTCCCACATGGGTGCAGGGGCCCAAGGACTTGAGCCATCTTCTACTGCTTTCCCAAGCCATAGCAGTGAGCTGGATCGGAAGTAGAACAGCTGGGACTTGAATTGGTGTCCATATGGGATGCCAGCACTGCAGGTGGCAGCTTTACCTGTTAATCCACAACAGTGGCACTCATCTGTGCTTTTTTATAAACAACATCTCAAAGATAAACTGAAGATTCAGAAATGTTTAAGATTCATACTTCCTGCTTAACCCTACATCCATCCATTAATTCATTTATTTTATGCATTCTTTCATCAAAGGAATACCATGATGAGTATTTGGTGCAGCAGTTAAAGTTAGAATGTCACTTGGGATGCCTACATACCATATTTGAGTGACTGGGTTTTAATCTTGGCTTAGTTTCTGATTCCTGCTTTCTTCTAATGTGCACCCTGAAAGACAGCTGGTGATAGTCTATGTACATAAGTTCCTGACATCCACCTGGAAGACCCCTATTGAGTTTCAGTCTCCTGACTTTGGCCTGGCACAGCCCTACCTGTTTTGGACATTTGGGGAGTGAACCAAAAAGTGGAAGATATCTTTCTATCTCTTTCTCTGTTTCTATGCTTTCAAGTAAAATGAATAAAAGGTTTAAATGTAAATGATTACCAGAAAATCAAAAAGAAAAAAATGCAATGTATCAGCTAATGTGTCACGCATTGTGTATACACAAAGAGAGGGCTTTGCTCAAGGCACTCACAGTCTGATAGGATGGATGGTAATTGTGGCATATTGAATAATGCCACTCCCTCCTAAAATATCCATGCTCTAAACCTGGAAACCTCTGAACGTGTTATGCTATATGGCAAAAGGGACTTTGAAATTGTGGTTTGCATTACCAATCTTGACATGAGGAAATTACCTGAATTGTTAAGATAGGGCCAATTTAATCATCTCAACCCTTAAAAGCAGAGCATCATATCTGAATGAAGTCAGAGAAAGATGACCTATAGAAGACAAGACAGATATCAAGGCCTGAGAAGGACTTTATTAGCACTTACCAGCTTTGAAGGCAAAAGGGACCATGATTCAAGCAATGGGGTAGCATTTAGAAGTTGAGAATTTTTCCTGCCAACAAACATCAAGAAAATGGGGGCCTCAGTCATATATATCCACGGAACTGAATTCTGCCAACAATTTCATGAAACTGGAAGCAGATTTCTCTTGGAGCTTTTAAAAAATAGCATAGTCTTGCCAAAATCTTCATTTTGGTCTTGCCTTGTGCTATTCTGAACAGAGGCCCAACCCCGCTTGTCTGTCTGCTGACCTACAGAAACTGTGAGATAATAATTTTGTGTCCATTTAAGCCACGAAGTTTATGGTAAATCATTATACCAATAATAAAAATGAATATGATAATAAATATGAAAACCCACTAATGAATACAGCATAGTAGCTACTTAGTAGAAAACAACAAGATACTATGAAAGAGAACCACAGTCGGACCTATGTGAAGAACCGCAGGAATATAGACAGAGGATGGACTTCCTTCATATTTTCTTTTAATTTTTTGAAGCATCTCCCTGTAATCTGACTACTCATCTTCAGGAATAGTTATAAGACATGCACTAAATGTCGTGGAGGCAAGGGCCCTGCATCCGCATGGGAGACCAGGAGAAGCACCTGGCTCCTGGCTTCGGATCAGCGCGGTGCGCCGGCCGCAGTGCGCCAGCCGCGGCGGCCATTGGAGGGTGAACCAACGGCAAAAGGAAGACCTTTCTCTCTGTCTCTCTCTCACTGTCCACTCTGCCTGTCAAAAAAAAAATGTAGTGGAGGCATTAGATCCTGCAGAGATGTATAGATGAGTTTAGGAGATGCCTCACCGTGTGAAATAATTCAGATTGGAAAGTTGCAGTCTGGGTTGAACCTGGTCTGTCATATGTTTTTACAAGACTTGCAAGCTAAGGATTTTCATATTTTTAGATAGTTTAAAACAAAATGAAAGGAAGAATAACATTGTGTGGGCTGTGAAAATTCCAGGAGGCTCCAACCTCTTTGTCCATAAATAAAGTTTATAGAAGATTGCCAGGGCCATTTATCTGTGTGTTTTCTATGATTACTTGCATCTTAAAGTGGCAGAATTGAGTAGGTGTGAAAGAGACTGAATTACCTGTAAAATCTAAAGTATTTACAGTCTAGCCTTTCATAGATTAAAGGATGTCAAACTCTATTCCACAATGTAGATACATGAGGCATGTGTCATTAGAATTTGTACAACTGAATTAAGTACCATATAGAGAGAGGTATTTGCTTATGAAGACTGGAAAAGGACACATGAAAAAACTGACACTTGAAATGATCTTTAAAGGAAATGGAGTAAGGGTTAAACATTTTATTTTATTATTTCTTAAAGATTTATTTTATTTAATTGAAAGGCAGAGTTACAGAGAGAGAGAGAGGGAGGGAGAGAGAGAGAGAGAGAGAGAGAGAGATTTCATGTGCTGGTTTACTCTCCAAATGGCCACAACAGCCGGGGCTGTCCCAGGAAGAAGCCAGGAGCTTCATCCAAGTCTCCATGTGAGTTCAGGGGCCCGGGCACTTGGGTCATCACATATTGCTTTCCCAGGTGTATTAGTAGGGAGCTGATTGAGAAGTTGAACAGCAGGGATTTGAAACCAATGCTAATAGGGGTGGTGGCATCCCAGGTGGCAAGTTAACCTGCTGTGCCACAGTGCCAGACCCTGGGTTGCACATTTTAGACAGGAGACAAAGATTCCCTGATAACTATATGCAACAGGATTTTTGTTAAATTTGCTACTTGTTGGAGCCAGGGCTGTGGTGTAGTGGTTAAAGCCGCTGCCTACAGTGTCGGCATTCCATATGGGCGCTGGTTCGAGACCTAGCGACTTTTCTTCTGATCCAGCTCTCTGCTGTGGCCTGGGAAAGCAGTGGAGGATGGCCCAAGTCCTTAAGCCCTTGCACCCATGTGGGAGACCTTAAGGAATTTCCTGGCTCCTGGCTTTGGACTGGTGCAGCTCCAGCCATTGCGGCCACTTGGGGAATGAACCAGCGGATGGAAGACCTCTCTCTCTCTCCCTCTCTCTCTCTCTCGCTCTCTGCCTCTGCCTCTACCTCTCTGTAACTCTGCCTTTCAAATAAATCTTTTTTAAAAATTTTCTACTTGTTAGATATTTTAAAAACTTAATTCAGTTGTAAAGAAGCTAGAGGAATTTTTTACTATTCTTGAGTATTTGAAATCTTAGGAATAAAAACTAATAATTTTATTAATTAGGAATTTTCCTCATACAATCAATTTCTGTGTAAGTTGGATTTCTTGATATCTAGAGTTTTTTAGGCTAGTTGTGTACTTTCAATTGTCTTGGTTTTGTTCCATCTTCACTTTTGTTTTAGAATGATTTGAATTAAATTATGAGAATGATGTAGTTTATCACCTTTAATTTCTTTAATTACATTACCATTGTTCTCTTCTCCCCTACCAGTGTTGAAATTTCTATCACACTGTACTGCACCCCTTCCCCTACCCAACCCCTCAAATGCATTCCAAGAGGCGGGCTTGCTTAAAGCTGCAGCATCTTACAAGCTTACAGAAGTCCACCTCTTTGCTTGAAAAATGCCCTTTTTAGAGACTGCATTTTCTTGCTTGTATTAGTTAGAATCATTACTAATATTTTAGCTATTTATTGATGTAATTGAATTTCAAATTGTTTTATTATGTTTATAAAACTGTTAGTGTTAATATTAATAATTTGTACCATTGCACTGGTCGGTGCTGAATCAAGCAACAGTTAGGGACTCACAAGTGTAAAATCATCCCAGTTTTCATGGTGCAGGATTCTGGCTCCCTTTCTTTGGTCCTGCCTGAACAAATTAACTGATCATTGCATTGCTTTTGTTAATTGTAAAATAGACATTATGCTTTTGTTTTTAGTTCACAGCTACATAAAAACAGATTGACTTTCTTGATAAGACTCTTTAAAATTAGAAAGTTATAGAATAATATACTAATACAGGCCTTAGTAATTCAACTTGTCAGGCAACACATCATTATACTTTCCTTTGACACTCCTGAATCAGTTGTTTCCAAATATAGAACAAGAAGAATAATTCAAATAAATGGGACTGAGATTTACAAAGAAAAGGAAAATAAAACAATTTTTAACAAATAAATTAATTATTGCTGCATTTGATGATTTAAGTTTTATAGTCCTCCCTTATTATATCATGTATATCATATCCACAATTTGAGAAGTATTATAATTTTTTGCTGGGTAGGTAAAAGACATTAAGTTTCTTTCATGGAAGCAGCACACAAAAATCACCCTTCTGTTCTAGAATAAGCATATTTGACACCAAATACTATTTTGTTTTAAAAGGGATATATAATAACATTGACACTATATTACATGAATATACTGGATGCATTTTGAACAATGTTAATCACATATGTGACTTTTTTGTATGTTTATATCTATATCAATATAACCATTGACAGATTATGTGTTTTGTATGTGATTGCCTTCAATATAACTTGTAATCTGGTAGCAGGACAAGTCATACTCTTACCTAAACTAGAGTATAAAAGATTGGCTCATATCCCATATAAACAATCCCTGCCTCACCATTAGAACTAAATTTATAAATAATTTATTGCATTTCAGTGATTCTAAGAAGACAATTTCTCCCTTTATATTTACTGTCTCTGAAATAAGGATGCATCTTATAGTACAAATTAAGTTGCTAGTGCTTTTGCTTCTATGTGGATCAAAATCCTTTTGCAATTGATAGTCCAGAATCCATGAAACAATGGCCAAAAACCACTACCTCTTCAAGTTTAATATAGTTTGCAGAGACTCAATTTTGTTTTGTAGTAGTTTTTTTTTTTTTCTTTTAAAATTTGCGGTTAGTGTTTTGGCATAGCAGGTAATGCCACTGCTTGCAATACCGGCATTCACATATAAGCACAGGTTCGTGTCCCAGTTTCTCCACTTCCAATCCAGCTTCCTGCTAATGGACTGGGGAAAATAGCTGAAGGTGGCTCAAGTGCCTGGATCCCTGTCATCCATGTGGGAGACTCAGTTGAAGCTACTAGCTACTGACTTCTTAGCCCTGGCTGTTGTGCCATCTGGGGAGTGAATCAGTAGATGGAAGATTGTACTCTCTCTCTTTCTCTCTCTCTTTTTCTCTAACACTGACATTCAAATGAATATAGACATCTTTAAAACAATTAGAAATATATTCAAAAAGCTATTTTCCCCCCAAATATTCTGAAGGCAACTGCATTTTTTTTTTTTTTTGCTGGAGATTCCCTTACAAAGTACCTCAAATTGAGCTTTAAACAAGAACATGCATTGTCTTACAGTTTTGGAGGCTAGAGACCTGAGATCACATGGCAGCAGGGCCACACTCCCTGGGCAGGTAGTAGGCAAAGATCTTCACAGGTCTCTTTTTCATCTTCTGATGGGTTCTTGGCTTCTGGCAGAATGTTTCCAAATTTTCAACACTGTTCTTTCTGTATGCACATCTGTCTCTTGCCATGGCATTTTTAAAAAATGAGGACAACAGTCTTACTGCATTAAGGGCCTGCCCCCTACTCTAGTATAATCTCATCTTAATACATTATATCTGCAATATCCCATTTCTAAATAAGTTTACATTCTGAGGTACAGGGAGAGAAAGGGAACACAGTTTAATCCGTAACATTGGCTACATTCTGGTCAATGAGATATAAGCTGTCTAAGCAGTCCCTAAGAGACAGTTGTCATGTGTTCCTCACTCCTCTTCCTTGGTCCTCCCTCCATTGTTGTTTCCTGAAAGAGAAATTGCTTGAGGATAAAGGTCACAATATAAGTATGTTAGCACAGGATGGAGCCTGTGTTTCTGATATCTTTATTCTAAGTATGGCTGCCATACCAACCTGAGAATTAAGGTGCCTGATATGAGATTTCCTATTCCTCCTAGGAGGCTTAATTTACTTCATGGGTGAACTTTTCCAATATCGCTTAGAAGCTTGACTTTACCACTTACTAACTGTGGGACATTCACATGTATCTTAATCTCTATAAGCCTCATTTTCTGAGGAGTAAAAAGAAAACTATCATTATCTATGGTATTAAAACTTCTACTATATGTGCAGGACTTAGAATAGCACCTTAGAAGATTGTAATACAGATTTTTAAAGGATATTTAAAATTTTTGTCTTTACTATTTTACTATTACTATTACTATTGTATTGAAAAACATTGTAACTATTTAAAAGGAATAGATATTACCTATTTGCAATACTCTTCAATATTATTATTATTATTATTGTTATTTTGCTCAATAAACCTTTATTCAAAAACTTCTGTTTACCAGGAATTTGGTAATCATTGTACTAAGCAATTGGGATGTAACACACGATAGTTTTTTTCCTGCCCTCAAAAGGCTTGTACTCAAGTTGGATATGGAAAGCAGGAGAAGAAAAATAGCATTGGTGAAAGTAGTAATTTTTCTGCACATGACCTCATTTGTCTTGGAATGTGCTAAATTTTAGGATTTTGAATCTTTGAGAAGAAAGTCAGTCTGATTGACAGAATCAGCCTGGACCATGAACTGGTGACATGGAAAACACCACATCCTTGATCCCTCATAATGATAGTGGCTTGGCAGCTGCCTCATCTATTTCAGTGTGGATTTGCTCTGATTATTGTTAATTTAATAACATTTATAATAATGAAAAGTCAGCAAACCAAAGTGACACACTTGTGACCAAACAAAATTTTAGTTTGAACTAAGACTTTTCTTTTTCACTGACAGCAATTCTAACGAGGATGAGATGTCTTGATTTTTTTCCCTTAACTTATATTCCATCAATGTTCTATTTAAGTAGTTGCCTGTAGTTTTGAAGGGGGTTGCATTTTATTTTTAATGTTCATTATTTTTGCTATTTACCTGTTCCTTTCAGTTGATACTTTTTGTCTTATTTTCTTCTGTTTTCACAGCAGGAATGCCATTTTAAACAGATTGGTTTGCTCATTTATTCTGCTTCTGGAATTGGCATGATTATATCTGGGCCTTTAATGGAAGAATTATTGGAAGTAAGAAAGGTTTCAGCTTGAATCAGCTAGACCTTGTCTTTGACCATTTTGCAATGAGCAATAACTCTTCAGATTGTCATTTATCAGATCCTAAAATTCCAAGTAACAAATTTGCCACAAAAGATATAATTTTGAGAAAGAATTATTCAAACGGTCTACATTAAATTAGTCCACAGTTAGTAAAATTGGTTCATCTTTTGAATAATGTTATTATGGGAACTGAAAGGCAGAAAAACTACTCTCTAGTAACTTGGTAACAGCCTCATGGGAGTCTGGACACATGTGTCTTTATTGATGTTTATTGTCTAAAAATAAATAAAGCACAAATGCAATAATAGAAGCACAATACTTATATCTATATTTTGTCCGGTTTATTCAGGACAATTATCCATCATCTGGACTGAGTTCTATTTTTTTGGTAACACATTTGTACTGTCAGAATCCAAATATAAATATATAGAATGAGTGCCTGTGTACGTATTAGTTATCAGTAGCTAAAAGTGTCTTTCTACTAAGGCAGAGGATGCTTGGCTAATATACAAATATATATGTGTATATATATATATATATATACACACACACACACACATATATATATACTCTTGTTTTCCAAAGAATTTTTGTATTTCATAGCTGTGTGCTTTCAAAATTAACTGATGACTAATATAGATATTATGTTAGAACTTCCTTGCACAGTTTTATTATTATTTATTTGTAATTAATTGATATGTGACCAGCAATATAAAAAAATCTGCCTACTAATTTAATAGCCTACAGATACATTTAAATATATTTACTTTTATTTTATTATAAGGAATGTCATAAATATTATCTGACACTTAGTGCCTTTGGGAAAATAATAGAAGAACTTTGGAGTTCTGGTTTATGCTATGTATTAAAATATTTACCAAGTTGGAGTTAAAATGACAGTATTTTATTGAATTCAATAGCTTTTTATAAAAGAAAGATTTATTTATTAAGTTTATTTGAAAGGCAGAATGAGAGAGAAAGAGGGCGAGAGGAGACCAAGAAATTTTTTTTTACATCTGTTGGCTCATTGTACAAATGTTTTCAACAACCAGGGCTGGCCTGGGCCAAAGCTAGGAGCTGGGAAATCTATCTGGTCTCTCATATGGGTGACAGGGACCTAAATACTTGCCTTCCAAGGTCCGTTAGCAGGAAGTTGGGTTGGAAGCCGAGTAGCCAGGATTGGAATTGGCACTCCAGTTCGGGATGCAGGTGTTACAAATAATGGCTTAACTTGCTTCATTATGATATGGCAGCCCAACAGCACCTTTTTCTGATCTTTGTTCAAAACAGAAGTTCTGAACCTACAGTCTGAGTTAGCGTCCATGAGCCATTGTAGCATTCCCAGTTAGTGTTTCTTGGAATGGCTGCATTAATGCACTGTGGTATGACAATTTCAACTCATTTCAATTGGAATGAATTTAATACTTTAATCACATGCATTAGTTTCATATAAGTTAATTCTCTTACTAGTTCAATTGTCTAGACTTGATGGTCTCATAAATTGATTTTAAACTAATGATAGATGGCACTTGAAAAGAACAAAGGGGCCTGCATTCCCCTTTGACATTTTTCCTTTTGAACATTGTCATGTACAGCCCGAGGCATTGAACAAAGTGTTCTAATTGAAGTCAATGATTAAAAAAAAAACATGTTGGAAGATTGATGTTTGTGGGATTCTTTATCTCATTTTGGAGACAAGATATTCCAAGAGCAGCAATGGAAAAGAAATGGCATAAGTTGATTCAGATTAGTGTGGCTTCTGGGTACCTCATTTTTTTACTAGATTTTTTATCTTGGAACATTTACTTACCCTCTCTGGGATTCAGTTCCTCATATAGCTTAGATTATGGGGAAGAGTGACAGCATAGTCTTTTTTTTTAACTTTTATTTAATGAATATAAATTTCCAAAGTACGGCTTATGGATTACAGTGGCTTCCCCCCCCATAACATCTCTCCCACCAGCATCCCTCCCCTTTCCCACTCCCTCTCCCCTTCCATTCACATGAGGATTCATTTTCGATTCTCTTTATATACAGAAGATCAGTTTAGCATACATTAAGTAAAGATTTCAACAGTTAGCTCCCACACAAACATAAAGTGAAAAATAATAGATGATTTTTTAAATGATGATGAAATCAGATCAGACCTATTGTCATGTTTAATCCCAGTGAGAGTCAAGTTGGGAATTAATAATTTCTTCTTTTTTTTTTTTTTTTTACAGAAGATCAGTTTAGTATACATTAAGTAAAGATTTCAACAGTTTGCACCCCCACAGAAACACAAAGCGAAATATACTGTTTGAGTACTCATTATAGCATTAAGTCTCAATGTACAGCACATTAAGGACAGAGATCCTACATGAGGAGTAAGTGCACAGTGACTCCTGTTGTTGACTTTACAAATTGACACTCCTGTTTATGGCATCAGTAATCTCCCTATGCACCAGTCATGAGTTTCCAAGGCTATGGAAGCCCCTTGAGTTCTCCGACTCTTATCTTGTTTAGACAAGGTCATAGTCAAAGTGGAGGTTCTCTCCTCCCTTCAGAGAAAGGTACCTCCTTCTTTGAAGACCTGTTCTTTCCACTGGGATCTCACTCACAGAGATCTTTCATTTAGGGTGTTTTTTTTTTTTTTTTTTTTTTTCCCAGAGTATCTTGGCTTTCCATGCCTGAAATACTCTCATGGGCTTTTTTAGCCAGATCCGAATGCCTTTAGGGCTGATTCTGAGGCCAGAGTGCTGTTTAGGACATCCGCCATTCTATGAGTCTGCTGAGTATCTCGCTTCCCATGTTGGATCACTCTCCCCTTTATTTATTCTATCGGTTAGTATTAGCAGGTACTAGACTTGTTTATGTGCTCCCTTTGACTCTTAGTCCTTTCATTATGATCAGTTGTGAACTAAAATTGATCACTTGGACTGGTGAGATGGCATTGGTACATGCCACCTTGATGGGATTAAATTGGAGTCCCCTGGTATGTTTCTAACTCTACCATTTGGGGCAAGTCAGCTTGAGCATGTCCCAAATTGTACATCTCTTCCCTCTCTTATTCCTACTCTTATGTTTAACAGGGATCACATTTCTGGAATTAATACACAGTTATTCTTAAGTGTTGAAATTTAACTGAAAGCATAGTCTTTTTTTCCCTTCTTTTGGAAAAGCAGAACACTATCCTGATCTTGCTCACTAACATAGGATAATTATTTAACCTTTGTGTTAAGTAATGGAATAATTACTTAACATCTGTATGTCTTATTTTAGTTATCTTTTCAATGGGTTGTAATGACAGTACTTTTTCAAAGTATATTATTGTAATAAGTAAATAAGAATACCCATATAAAACACCTAGAATACCAATCAGAATGAAGTAAATGCTCAATAAAATTGACAGTTATTATTGTTATGTGCTCTAAATGGAGCCTACATTGAGAAGAAAGGCAATGCCTATGTTGTGAAGGAATTAATTTCCTGCTGTTAATGGGAGTAGCCTGAAAATTCACATTTTCACCAGATCATACTAGCTGTGTGTAGAAGGGGTTATGAGTAGTACAGATTGTCCAAGAGGCTCAATGCAAGGTCCTCACCTAAGAAAGAAGTGA
This sequence comes from Oryctolagus cuniculus, assembly GCF_964237555.1. NCBI lineage: Eukaryota > Metazoa > Chordata > Mammalia > Lagomorpha > Leporidae > Oryctolagus > Oryctolagus cuniculus. Next base: position 104,016,650 of record NC_091437.1, on the reverse strand, counting down.
GAATATAATGTTGAAAACAAGTTAGTAGATTGAATGTCAGTTTGCTGCTGGAATTGACAATAGTTGATGTCTCAATATGTGAAAAGTGAATAAAGTTGATAACTTTTTTGTTATCCTAAGCAATAAAATGTTAAAGTGATGGTCATATATAATAATGGTGTGTGGTGGTTTATTGGTAGAGAAGAAAAAAGTAGAAGGCAGTTTGGAAGGATTAGGATAATGAAAGTAATTTTAGAAAATTATTTATGAAAGACCTTCAAAAAGTTTCATGGAAAATACATATTATGAATAACTGGATGGATTTCAAAATGTTTTTTTAAATTTTAAAAGGTTTATTTGAAAGGGAGGGGAGAAAGAGCAAGAGAGTAAGAGAGATTCCATCCACTGGTTCACACATCGAATGCTTGCAACAGCCAGGGCTGGGCCAGCCAAAGCCAAGAGGCTGAAAATCCATTCAGGTCTCACATGTTTGTGACAGGAATCCAAGCACCTGGGCCATCATCTGCTGCCTCCTGGGAGCATTGGCAGGAAGGTTTATTGGAAGATGTGGCAGAACATGATCCCAGGAACTCAGACGTGAGATGCAAGCATCCCAATTGGCAGCTTAACCTGCTACACTACAACACCAATCTTCAAAACATTTTTACACCCAAATAAACTTATCTTTAAATTAAATTTTTACACAAACTTTTGGAAGTTCTCTTATATGCTGTGCTCAGGACATTTTACACAGGGGAAAACATAGTAAAAGCTGTTTGGGGAATACCTAAATCTGACTCTTTGGGAATGAGTGAAGGTGTTTGGAGAATCAGGCAAAGCCTGATTTCCTACCAAGCAAAGCTATGATGGAATTTATCCTTTGAAAAATTTAAAACACATTTGGGAAAGCAGTCATGGACATAATTGAAACTTTAATTTTTGTCTTAATATGAATTAATTAAATTGCTGATTTATTTTTACTACTCATCTCAAGGTAGATGGACTACGTGAAAAGAATGATTATTGAAATTAATCATTACTTTAGAAAATGCAGCTTATCTGAAGAAGCAAAATACTAGAGTGAATAAAATACTGAAAAGGGAAATAGTACTAGTCTTATGGATGAAAAAAGGAGGAAGAAGCACAAAGTGGCAGTAAAACACTTTACTTCCTTTAAATCACCACTTAGGGCTGGCCACTAATTCTAGGGTCCCCACACTATTGACTTTTCCAAAAAAAAAAAATGATTGACATAGGTTCTACCACTCATTCAACAACATATACTTGTTGAGCAATTACTGTGTTCTGCTAGCCCTTCTAGGAACCCAACATACAGTGATACATAAGAGATGATTACAAGTGCCTACATGCTAATTGGATGAGTAAAAAGATCAAATTAGCAAGTTAATGAAATAAAGTAAAATATATATAATCAATTCTGATTGTGACGTGTAAAAATAAGTGAGGTTAACATAGAGATGTGATAGCAAGTAATAAAAGATTCTTGGCTTGGATGCTCAAGGAAAAACCTTATGTAAGCAGACATACAATATTTTTATGTATCTTTCAGTAACCACTAAAGGAGACAATGGGTAGTATCTGGTCAGAGATTTTAAGTTAAGGGAGCTTGTTTTTTACTCCTTCAAAATGAGACAGAGTTTGCTTTTAAAAAATACAACGAGAACTACAAGAATATACTCTGTTTTGAATAATATTCAAATATAGAGGAAGGAATTCACTATGTGGGACAAAAAGAGACAGCTTCAAATGTGAATTCTCAGAGGGGTTACTGGGATAGGATACTGAATGTCAGGACAGCAACAAGATTTTGGTAGGAAATACATGCTTCTTCCATTCCAAAGTTGAGAAGCTAAGGATAATAAGTGCAGGTTCAGATAGTTGATAGTTTTGATGACAAGTGGAGGAAGGATTTCCTTCCTGTTTATTAATTTTACTGTTTTTTTTGAGTTTATGGTTTTATTCCAACCTATAAGGAGAGAAACTCTACGAATTATCCACTATGATGTGCTGCTACTAATTCTAAACTTCTAAGTACACTTAAATAAACTTTTCCCATGTGTAGAAATTCATTTTAATGTAAATACTGTCAATCTGAGTTTATATTTTTATTTCAAAGTTAGTGTAAGAACACAAAATACAAAATCAGCAAAAATTTTATATATTGAGAATAAAAAATTTTCTTGCAAATAATATCAATCTCATCTTTTTTTTTTTTTTAAAGATTTATTTTATTTATTTGAAAGGCACAGTTGCAGAGAGAGAGAGAGAGAGAGAGAGAGAGAGAGATCTTCCATCTGCTGGTCCACCCTCCAAATGGTTACAGTGGTCAGGACTTGGCCTGACCAAAGCCAGGAGCTAGGAGACTCCTTTGGATCTCCCTTGTGAGTGTAGGGCCTGAGCACTTGGGACATCTGCTGCTGCTTTCCCAGGCACACCAGCAGGGAACTGAGTAAAGAATGGAGCAGCTGGGATTTGAGCCAATGCCCATAGAGGATGCCAGCATCCCAGGTGGCAGCTTTACCCGCTATGCCACAACAAGGGCTCCATAAATCTCATCTTTACCTAAGGATAAAACTTTGATGTACTAGAAAAGCAACTCAAATTTCAGTGCTATTTTTCATTTGATGAATATATTAGCTATTCTGAGTTACTGTGTTAATGTGAAATCTACTTATCATTCTTAACTACTTGTTAAATCTATGTATGCAGCTAAGCAAACTATTGTCATGTAAAAATTTTTAAAATCACAGATATAAAACTTTCCAACTTACATTTCATAATTTAGTTACCAGCCTGATAATTTAGGTTTCCTCTTCTTCATCCATCTTTAATTAATTAATTAAACAATTATTATTGAAACCAGATATGGTAGCTTTAGATATATGGCAGGAAATTTGACAAGAGAGACCTCTGACCTAATGATCCAATTGTTTATTGGATAAATACATTTAACTAATTTCAAGCATAATATTTAACTAATATTTCAACCTAATGAATGGGAGAAGCACAAGGCTTTGTGAAAGTAAAATGTGAGCTTGTGTTTCACAGACCAGGAGAAATGTGGAAATAGGAAAAACATGCAAACAATCAGATAGAAACATGGACACTTTCCAACCAATCCTTGACCTTCATTTCAAACATTACTTTTCACAAACTTGGCTGGGAAAAACTCTGAAATAATTCAGGAAGAATGATGGAATTCTAGATGCTTGGCCTGTGTGGATTAATATCTTAAGTTTATGAGACAAAAATTATCCTGATTTATATATAATTACAATATATTTAGTTCAGTCTGATAATGAAACTTTATCTACAGTTGTCCAAACATCGTGGGTCTAGAAATAGCTATGAGTTTCCAAACAAATCATTTCTAATTTTCATGTGGTCAATATAATGACAACTTAAGAACTAGCTTCTACATGAATAAAGTCAGAAGATATAACCATGTTTCTAATTTCTACTCTTCTTTTTCATTTGCCAGATAAACATTTTCAATGGAGATGATGAAATCAGCGCAGACAAGGCTGCTTTCACTTAAAAACAGGAATGAAAAGCATGCCTTGTAACTAGTGAATTGGCAAACAGAGTCAAAGAGCTTTAAAATATGTCAAGATTTAAAGTCTAGGATTTGTAAGACTTACTTTTAAACATATTTAAATTTGAAATTACTGTAGGAAAAACCTTGATCCACCTCCCTTTAATCAATATCAAGAAATGTGAACTTTTGCCCTGTTTCACCTCACAAAAAAATTCTACACATGACCCTTACTAAATGACTAGAATCATATGAAATTATTTCATATTTTAATGAATCACTCTGAATAGCTATATCTCTAAATAATGTATAAGAATCAGTTTGAAGTTTATTCAAAACAGAATTCAGTTGACCAAATAACACTACTGCTGTTTTTTTTTTCTGGTGTATTTACTAAAAATGAATAGTTTAGGACTAGTTTAAAAATTAAAAATAGGAAGGATTATTTTTAAAAAAGATTTATTTATTCATTCAAAATACACAGTGTCAGAAAGAGAAGGAGAGAAGCAGAGACAGAAAGAGATCTGCCATCCAGTCGTTTACTCTCCAAACGGCTGCAACAGCCATGGCTAGGCCAGGCAGACGTCAGGAGCCTGGAATTACATTCTGGCTTTCCATGTGGGTGGCAGAGCATCTTCTGTTACTTTCTCAGGCATATTAATAGGGAGCTGGATCAGAAGCAGAGAAGCCAGGCCTCCAATCTATACTCTAATAGATGTAGGCACCACAGGTGATGGCTTAAATCTCTGTGCCACTATACCAGCCCAAGAGAAGAATTTTTAGTGTATTTAAAGAACTCAGTTCTTTTACATATCCTAAGTTGCTAGCTGTTCTTTAGCTGTATAGTGTTTTGTGTTTGAAATAATTTAAATCTTCTAGTTAATTAAAAATATATAAGTACATACTTACATAATGTATATCGTTAAATAATCACTCATGATTTATGAGTCACAGATTAAAACATGCATACCAAAAACATTAATTATATTGGTGATATCATATAACGTTAGAGTTATCAATGATGGAGAAAAAAGTCTGAAATGGCTAATTAGAATCTGAGGCTCAGGTTGGTGTTTGGCTTAGTGGTTAAGACATCCACATCCCTTATTGAAGTGCCTGGGTTCTAGTCCCCATTCCTCATCTGATCCATCATCCTGGTATGTGCACCCTTGGAGACAATGGGTGATAACTTAAGTACTTGAGTCCCTGCCACCATATGATAGATCAGGGTGCAGTTCTGGGCTCCTAAGCCCTGGCTGTTGCAGGCATTTGGAGAGTGAATCCATCAGATAGAAAGTCTCTCTCTCTCTCTCTCTCTCTCTCTCTCTCTCATTTCTCTCTCTCTCCCTCTCTCTCTCATTCTCTCTCTTTCTTTCGAATAAAACAAATACATAAATAAAACTTAAAAAAAATAGAGCTTTAGACAAATTCATCATTCCAGTGATGAAATGGGAAAGACCTAAGTTGAGATTAGAAGATAGGCTTTATTATTTACTTGTTTATCCCATAGACATTTATTTATGTCTGCTATATACCAAACACTTCTCACGACTTAAAGAAATGAAGATGAAAGAGTTCCAAGACCCTTGCTCAATATAGTAGTGCTTCCTGGTATCCCTGTTTCAACCCTTCACCTTCTTGATAAAAACATTAAAACCTGTTAGAGAATGAGAAGAAAAACATAGAGAATTTGGGGGATTCCTTTGGCAAAATTATTGAGAAATAGAACCAAAAGATAAATAGAGGAAATAAGTAGAGATTACACATAGAAGATGCAATTAAAAATAATATGAGCTCTAGAAGCGTGGCACAGAGAAACCATGGAGTAAGAATCATAAACATGATCATCTGAAGACAAAGGTGTGAAGGACTCTAAAATAAAAGTCCTATCACTCATCTTACACAATGAATTGAAAAAAGTATTTCATCATGAAGTTAAGGATACATAGCGCAAATCTGATTGTAATTGTTCCCCAAGAGAGAAAGAAATAATAATAAAAATATATGAGATACTGTGATGTATCTGAATTGCATCAGAATTCCCAACAGCAATGCTGGAAGCTAGATTGCTGGATTAATATAGTATGTTCAGTATTATTCAAGAAAATGACATACAACCTATTTAATTTTATGCGTACTCAAACTATTAATCAAGCAAGTTGAAATAACTAATGATATTGGAGATACACATACTCCATCTAAAAATATGCTTCCTGCATACTTCTGTCTCTGAAGCAACTTTTGTGTGTGTTCCACAAACATGAGCAGCAAACTAAAAATGAAGAAAATGTAGGGAATAAGAAATTAAAACCAGGAAAGAGGCAAAGGGAATTTGTAGATGATATTGTAGGCCCAGAGGAGCATGACTGCTGTGCCCTAAGATAGAGACCCAGCCAAGATGTCAACATGTTTATGAAAGCAGATTCTCACAATGTAGAATCTTACAACATGCCTTCCTTTCCCCAGAATTAGCACATCAGCACAGTGAAAGCCAAGGGGTTTCACTTTTTTTTTTTTTGATATTGTTTACATTTTTTGGGGGTGTACACTTTATATGTTTTCATTAATGAAGAATTGAAGTGTGTCTGTGAGCTTTGTTTGAAGATGTTAATAAATGAGAGAGAAAGTAAGTATCCAAAGGGAGATAATTGCAGTTCTTGATAAGTCTGATGAAGGAAAACAATAAAGAGACTGCACATAAAATTTAAGTTCTTTAACATATGATGTGCTTTGTGTAAGCAGAGCACTCCAGCTAATGTTAGTAATGAATTGCTTAGCACAACATATGCATGGAGTCTGATTCCAGAAACTTACTGGGAAAAGCACATGTATGGTCAAACTCAGAGCGTTCTTAAACTATAGTGGTGGTGTGAATATCAATTGTATATTTAGTGTGAAGGTATCAACACAAAAATATGCAAAATAATTATAGCTATGATAATCTGTTAAGGGACACAAACAGTAAAAGTTACAAAATGTGATAGCGAAAGTAAATTGGAGGTGGGCATTTGACCTAGTGATTAAGATGTGTGAGTTCCTCATTGGATGTTCAAGTCCTGGTTGAGCTCCCAAATCCAGCTTCCTGCTAATGCACTCATTGATATATAGCAGGTAATTGTTTTCCTGCCACTAACCTCAGAAAACTGAAATTCCACCTCCCAGTTTCAACCTAGGCTCAGTTCAGCAGGCATTTGTTTAGTAAACTGGCAGATGACACTTCTCTCTCTGTGCCTCACAAATAAAATGTTATTTTTTAAAAAAATTAGAAAGACAAATTTTGGTAGTGAAGGAAGCAACAATGTAGAGCTTGTGCAGGGGACCTCTTTTACTAAGGAGAGAAGATCCAACCAATGTTGCCTTCTCTCTTTTAACTGTCATTTGAACAAGAGATTTCATATTCCTGCAGCTCAGAATGCAGAAAATCCCCACCGATCTTTGATTATAAAAGGAAGCATCATCCACATGACATATACAAAAAAAAATGGAAATAAAATACATCATTCTCCCATCCCCAGAAATTCAGTATTGTTTAACATCTCTCAGATGTTCAGAATCTCATCCACTCAACCAAGATTCTTCAGAAACAATGGTGTTAGTTCTTGCCTAGTCCAGCATGCCCAAACCTTAAAATTTCTTGAAACAGAAACCACATTTGGGCCTTACTTATTTGTCACAAATAAATGCATTTAGAAGGTGAGTCCTAACCATACTTACAGGTAATAAATCACACACACACACACACATACACACACACACACAGAAATCTTAATCAGATTATGTGGGAGGAATGAAGAAAGTAAAGGCATAACTAAAATTATTTAAAATTCTGGAATAATTTATGCACATATAAGCCAGATACGTAAGACTTTTTAAGGGAATGAGGTATATTTAATCATCACAGGAAACACAAAACTCTGCCTATGGTTTTCATTTTTGAAAGTATTTGTATTTTTGTCAGAAATTAATACAAAACCTAACATATTTTCATTTCACTTAACATATTTTCATTTCACTTATACTAAGTTGAAATGTCTCTTTTTAAAATATTTATTTATTTATTTGAGAAGCAGAGAGACAGAGAAAGATAACAGGCAAGCAGACAGAGCTCCTATCTAGTTGCTTACTCCCCAGATCCCCAAGAAGGCAGGAACCTAATCTAGATCTCACACGTGACTGTAACAACCCTACTTGAGTCATCAACAATGCCTCCTAGAGTCTATGTAAGTAGGAACTTGGAGCACAGCACAGAAACCAGATAGTCTGGAAAGTGATCTGATTGTCATCATTGGAATTTTGTAAGCTAGGCTGAATGGCCACTCTAGATTGCTTCATTTTAGCTAAAGAAAACCAGATTAAATCTAAGAAGACATAATTAAACTTAATCTTATTTATCAAAAAATACAGCCATGACTTGAGGTTCATCTATTTATCTTGCTGTTTATCTTGAGATGAATCTATAGCTTTAAGTTAATTTATTCATCATTCTACAACATTATGATATTGAAGCTACACATATTTTTGAAAAGATCCCTATGAAATTAAGTCTTCATTTATAACTACATCATATATAAAATTTAGTTTTGTACCATATTAGAGTAGACATTAAATGTGCACTTTGGGAGCATATATACTATTTTTTTAAAAGATTTATTTATTTTTTTTAAAAATTTATTTATTTATTTGAAAGACAGAGTTACAGAGAGAGATAGAGACAGAGATTTTCCATCCACTAGTTCACTCCTCAGATGGCTGTAACTGCTGGAGCTGAGCTGATCCAAAGCCATGAGCCAGGAGCTTCTTCAGGGTCTCCCAAATGGGTGCAGGGGCCTAAGGACTGGGACCATCTTCTGCTGCTTTCCCAGGCCATAGAAGAGAGCTGGTTCAGAAGAGGAACAGCCGGTACTAGAACTGGCGCCCATATGGGATGCCGGCACTGCAACCAGTGGCTTTACCACTGCACCACAGTGCTGGCCCCTAAAATTGAAATACTATGGACAAGATTAACATGATCCTTGTACAAGGTTGGCATGTGTATTTTTGAAACTTTGAATATTTTTACTTAAGAACTAATAAAGGGATTGATGTTGGGGTGCAGCTAGTTAAGCTGCTCCTTGGGACACTACATCTCATATTGAGCCTTGGCTACTCCCACACTTTTGAATCAGCTCCCTGACAATGCTCTAAGAGACAACAGATAATGGTCCAAACACTTGGGTGCCTGCCTCCCATGAAGGAGACCCTGATGGAATTCCTAGTTCCTTGATTGAGCCTAGCCTATCCCTGACGATGACTGGAATTTGGGAAGTGAAGCAGCAGATGAAAAGTCTCTCTTTGTCCCTCTCCTTTGCCATATTTCTCTCTCTCTCTCCTTTGTCACTATATCTTTCAAATAAATAAATGAGCAAATGAATAAATAAATCTTTCTAAAAATAAAACTAAGTGAATTTATTACCAATAGGTCAGTCTTACAAGAACAATCAAATATTCCTTTGGATATAATGTAAGGACACCATGTTAGCTTGAATTCATATGAACTAAAAAAGAGCACCAACAAAGGTAACTACATAAGTATTTTTTTGTAAAGTATAAGTATTTTTGTTTATACTATTTTTATTCCTTCTGATTTAAAAGATAAATAAAAGAATCATTATAATCTATGTTTATGTGCATCTGATGAAGAAAGCTGTAATTTCTTTAAGAGATTGCTAGATTTTAATGTTTTAGTAAGGGAATAGAAATGCTTGAATATACTGATATTTTTTCCACTGATATACATTATATTTTTTTGTACTCTATTAGTTTCCACAGATCAAGGAAAACATAGTATTTGTCTTTTTGGGAATGGCTTATTTCACTAAGTATAATGGATTCCAGTTGCATCCATTTTGTTGTGAAAGAATTTCACTATTTTTATAGCTGAGTAGTATTCTATAGTGTATATGTGACACAGTTTCCTTATTCAGTCATAGGTTGATGGATATCTGGCTGATTCCACATTAGCTATTGTGAATTAGGCTGCAATAAACATGGGAATACAGATAACTCTTTATATGTCAATTTTCATTTTGTTTGGATGGAATGCCTGGTCAAATGACTGATCTGTTTTCAGCTTTCTGAGGTATCTCTATACTATCTTCCACAATGGCTATACTAATTTGCATTCTCATTAACAGTGGACTAGGGTACATTTTTCCCCGCATTGTCACCAGCATTTATTTGTTGATTTCTGTATGATAGCCTTTTTAACTGGGGTGAGGTGATACCATGTTGTGGTTTTTATTTGCATTTCCCTGATGGCTAGGGATCCTGAGCATTTGTTCATGTGTCTGTTGGCCATTTGAATTCACTCTTTTGAAAATACCTATTCAAGTCCTTGGGCCATTTCTTAACTGGCTTGTTTCTTTTTGTTGTTTTTGACTTTCTTGAGTTCTTTATAGATCTAGGATACTAATCCTTTATGAGCTGCATAGTTTGCAAATATTTTCTCCCATTCTGTTGGTTGCCTCATTTTACTGAGTATTTCCTTTGTAGTGTAGACACTTCTTAGCTTGATGTAATCTATTTTGCTTTGATTGTCTGTGCTTCTGGGGTCTTTTTGAAGAAATTTTTGCCTATGTTAATGTCTTGTAGAATTTCCCCAATGTTTTCTTCCAGTAATTTGATGATATCAGGTCCTCAATTTAGCCCTTTATTAATTTGAGTTTTTTTTATAAGCTGTAACATAGGTGCCTTGTTTCATACTTCTGCATACAGAATTCTCAATTTTTTAAAGAGACTGTCCTTTTTTAAAATTTTTATTTAAAAAATATAAATTTCAAAAGTACAACTGTCGAATTCCCTCCTATAACCTTCCCCCCACCCGCAACCATCCCATCTCCCACTCTCTCTCCCATCCGATTCTTTATCACCATCATTTTCAATGATCTTTATATACAGAAGATCAACTTAGTATATACTAAGTAAAGATTTCAACAGACTGCACCCACAAAGACACACAAAGTATAGAGTACTGTTTGGGTAGTATTTTTACCATTAATTAGCATAGTACAACACAGTAAGGACAGAGGTCCTACATGGGGAGCATGTGCACAAGTGACTCCTGTTGTTGATTTAACAATTGACATTCTTATTTATGATGTCAGTAATCACCCAAGGCTCTCGTCATGAGCTGCCAAGCTAAGGAAGCCTCTTGAGTTCACCAACTCCAATCTTATTTAGACAAGGTCATAGTCAAAATGGAAGTTCTCTCCTCCCTTTGGATAAAAGTACTGCCTTCTTTTTTTTTAATATTTATTTATTTATTTATTTATTTATTTTGACAGGCAGAGTGGACAGTGAGGGAAGGAGACAAAGAGAAAGGTCTTCCTTTTGCTGTTGGTTCACCCTCCAATGGCTGCCACGGCCGGCGCACCATGCTATCCGATGGCAGGAGCCAGGTACTTATCCTGGTCTCCCATGGGGTGCGGGGCCCAAGGACTTGGGCCATCCTCCACTGCACTCCCTGGCCACAGCAGAGAGCTGGTCTGGAAGAGGGGCAACTGGGACAGAATCCGGCACCCCGACCGGACTAGAACCCGGTGTGCTGGTGCCGCAAAGTGGAGGATTAGCCTAGTGAGCCGCGGCACTGGCCAGTACTGCCTTCTTTGATGGCCTGTTTTTCCCACTGGAATCTCACTCACAGAGATCTTTCATTTAGGTTTTTTTTTTTTTTTTGCCACGGTGTATTGGCTTTCCATGCCTTCAAAACTCTCATGGGCTTTTTAGCCAGTTCTGCATGCCTTAAGGGCTGATTCTGAGGCCAGAGTGCTGTTTCGGACATCTGCCATTCTATGAGTCTGCTGTGTATCCTGCTTCCCATGTAGGATCATTCTCTCCTTTTTAATTCTATCAATTATTATTTGCAGACACTGATCTTATTTATGTAATTCCTTTGACACTTAACTCTTTAATTAACACACAATTATTCTTAGTCATTTAAATTTAACTGAAAAGTGATCCCTGTTAAATGTAAAAGTGGGAATAAGAGAAGGAAGAGATGTACAGTTTGGCACATGCTCACTCTGATTTACCCCTAATGGTAGAGCTAGAAATGTGCCAGGGGATTCTAATTCAATCCTGGCCAGTGCCGCGGATCACTAGGCTAATCTTCCGCCTGTGGTGCTGGCATCCCGGGGTTCTAGTCTCGATTGGGTCCCGGTTCTGTCCCTGTTGCTCCTCTTCCAGTCCAGCTCTCTGCTGTGGCAATCCCATCAAGGTGGCATGTACCAATGTCATCTTACTTGTTAAAGTGATCAGTTTAAGTTCATAATTGATAAAAAAGATAGGATTAAGTGTCAAAGAGACTGTCCTTTCTCCAGGGTTTTATTTTAGTGCCTTTGTCAATAATTTGTTCTAGATAAATGGATTAATTTCTGGAGTTTGTGTTATATTAAATTGGCCTACATATCTATTTTGTTCCAGTACTAGGCTGTTTTTATTATAACTGCCCTGTGGAATATTTTGAAATCTGGTATTGCAATGCTTCCTGATTTGTTTTGTTATTTAAGATCACTTTAGCTAATTTAGGGTCTCATGTTTCTGTATGAGTTTTGGGATTTTTTTTTCTAGATCTTAGAAGAATGTCATTGGTATTTTGATCAGGATTGCATTGAATCTGTAAATTCCTTTGGTAGTATGTAATTTTGATGATATTAATTCCTTTCATCCATGAATATGGAAATTTTTCCATTTTTTGTGTCTTCTTCTATGTCTTTATTTTTTATTTATTTCTATGTATTTATTTAATGTTTTCAAAATTTCCCCACTCAATATGATGCTCAGTGTGGGTGTGCCATATATTGCCTTGATTGTGTTGAGAAATGTTCCTTTGATATCCAATTATCTTAAGGTTTTTATCACAAAATGATGCTGTGTATTATCAAATGCTTTCTCTGCATTTATTGAGATAATCATATTGTTTTTGTTCTACAATTTGTTAATGTGCTTTTCACATTTATTAATTTGCTTATATTGAATCATCGCTGCATACTAGGAATAAATCTCAGTTTATCTGAATAATTGATCTTTCTTACGTATTGTTGAATTCTATCAGCTAGTATTTTGTTGAGTATTTTTAAATCTATGTTTGTTAGGGATATTGCTCTCTAATTGTCTTTCTTTGCTGTATCTTTTTCTGGTTTTGGAATTAAGGTGATAGTGCCCTCATAAAAGAAAATGGAAAGATTTCCTCCTTTCAAATTGCTTTGAATAGTTTAAGAAGAATTGAATTTAGTTCTTTAAATTCTGGTAGAATTCAGCAGTTTATCCTTCCAGTCCTGAGCTTTTCTTTGTTGGGAGTGTGTATTATTGATTCAGTCTCTGCTTTGGTTAGAAACTTATTTGGGTTTCTATGTCTCCATGACTCAATTTTGGTACATTGTATGTATCCAAGAATCTATTCATTTCTTCTAGACATTTCAGCTTATTGGCATATAGCTGTTTGTATTAATTCCTGTTGATATTTTTATTTCTGTAGTATCCATTGTTACATCTCTTTTTTATTTCCGATTTCATTTATTTGGATCTTCTCCCCCCAACCTTTTCTTGGTTGGTTGGGCCATTAGAGTATTAATTTTGTTTATGTTTTTTTAAAAAAACCAGCTCTTTATTTCACTGATATTTGTATTTTTTGTTTCAATTTTATTTCTTCTTTAATTTTAGTTATTTTTTTCCTTCAACTACTTTTGTGTTTGATTTGTTATTGTTTTTCTAGGTCCTTGAGATGCTCATTTGTTTGGTACCTTTCCAATTTCTTGATGTAGGTGATAGTTGCTATAAAGTTCACTTTTAACACTGCTTTTGCTGTATCCCATAAATTTTGATATGTTCTATTGCTATCTACATCAGTTTCCAGGATTTGTGTGTGTGTGTGTGTGTGTGTGACAGGCAAAGTGGACAGTGAGAGAGAGAGAGACAGGGAGAAAGGTCTTCCTTTACCATTGGTTCACCCTCCAATGGCCGCTGCGGCCGGCGTGCTGCGGCCAGTGCACCACGATAATCTGAAGCCAGGAACCAGGGCTTATCCTGGTCTTCTGTTAGGTGCAGGGCCCAAGCACTTGGGCCATCCTCCACTGCACTCCCGGGCCATAGCAGAGAGCTGGCCTGGAAGAGGGGCAACCGGGACAGAATCTGGAGCCCCGACTGGGAATAGAACCCAGTGTGCTGGCGCTGCAGGTAGAGGATTAGCCTATTGAGCCACGGCACTGGCCTATTTTCAGGACTTTTTAAATTTCTATTTTGATTTCGTCTATGACCCATTGTTAATTCAGGAGCATGTTCAGTTTCCATGTGTTTGCATATTTTCTACAGTTTCTTAAGTTGTTAATTTCTAGCTTCATTCCATCATGGACAGAAAAATACCTGGTATGATTTCAATTTTTTGAATTTGTTGACTTGCTTTGTGGCCCACCATATGATCTATCCAAGAGAAAGTTCCATGCACTGATGAAAAGAGTGTATATTCCACAACTGTGGATGAAATGTTCTATAAATACCAGTTAGGTCCATTTGGTCCATAGTGTAGATTTACTCTGTTGATTCTTTGTTGACTTTCTGTCTAGTTGAGCTGTCCATTGTTGAGAATGGGGTTTTTAAATTCTCCATTACTGTTGTATTAGAGTCTTTGTCTCCCTTTAGATCCATTAACTTTTGTTCCATTAACTTGTGTTTTAAATAGCCAGAACCCTTGCATTGGGTACATATACATTTTTATAAAAGATTTATTTTATTTATTTGAAAGACAGAGTTACAAAGAGAGGTAGAACCAGAGAGAGAGAGAGAGAGAAAGAGAGAGTCTTCCATCTATTGGCTCACTCCCCAATTAACTGCAATGGTCAGAGCTGAGCTTATCTGAGGCCAGGAGGTGGGAGCTTCTTCCACAACTTCCACATGGGTGCAGGGACACAAGCACTTGGGTCATCCTCTACTGCCTTCTCAGGCCACTGAAGAGAGCTGAACAAGAAGAGGAGCAGCGGGGACTCAAACTGGTGCCCATTTGAGAAGTTGGTTCTGCAAGCCAGGGCTTTAACCTGTTGTGCCACAGCACTGGCCCCGACCTATACATGTATTATAGTCATGTCTTCCTCTGAATTAATCCCTTAACTGTTACATAATGTATATCTTTGTCTCTTTTAAGAGTCTTTGTGGTAAAATCTACTTTTTCTTGTGTTAGGATGGTTACAGTTGATTGTTTTTGCTGTTCATTAGGATAGAATATCTTTTTCCATCTTTTCATTTTTTTAAGATCTTTTTTATTTGAAAGGCAGAGTTACAGAGAGGCAGAGGCAGAGAGAGACACAGAGAGACAGAGACACACACAGAGAGAGAGAGAGAGAGAGAGAGAGAATCTTCCATCCACTGGATCACTCCTCAGATGGTTGCCACTGCAAAGCTAAGAGAAAGGAACTTCTTCTCCGTCTCCCACATGGGTGCAGGGGCCCAAGGACTTGGGCCATCTTCTACTTTCCTAAGCCATAGCAGAGAGCTGGATCAGAAGTGGAGCAGCCAGGACTCGAACCGGTATCCATGTGGGATACCGGCACTGCAGGCAGCAACTTTACCTATCCTTTCACTTTCTGTCGATGTGTATCTTTGTTGTTAAGGTGTGTTTCTTGTAAGCAGCAAATAGATGTGTCTTTTTTTTTTTTTTTAAATCCATTTAGGCAGTCTATATCTTTTAATTGGAGAATTAAGTCAATTACATTCAGGGTTACTGTTGATTAGTAGCTATTTTCCCCTAAATATTCCTATTTTTTACTTTGGGCTTCCTTTGTGCTTTTACTGAGAGATTTTTGCCTTCACCTTCTTTTACAATGATGACTGTGTTTCTATGTTTCTGTGCGTAGCACATCATTATGCATCACTTGTAAGCTGAAAGAGTGTGACAGTTTCTTTCAATTTCTGTTTATTTTGGAAGGTATTTATTTCACCCTTTTTCATAAATGAGAACGTTTCAGGGTTTAGTGTTCTGGGTTGACAGTTTTTTTTTTCTATTAAGACTTGGACTATGTCTCTCCATTCTCTCCTAGCCTGTGTTTCTTTTTTTTTTTTTTTTTTTTTTACAGGCAGAGTGGACAGTGAGAGAGAGACAGAGAGAGAAAGGTCTTCCTTTTGCCGTTGGTTCACCCTCCAATGGCCGCCGCTGCAGCCGGCGCACCGCGCTGATTCTGGCAGGAGCCAGGAGCCAGGTGCTTTTCCTGGTCTCCCATGGGGTGCAGGGCCCAAGCACCTGGGCCATCCTCCACTGCACTCCCGGGCCATAGCAGAGAGCTGGCCTGGAAGAGGGGCAACCGGGACAGAATCCGGCGCCCCAACCGGGACTAGAACCCGGTGTGCCGGCGCCGCAAGGTGGAGGATTAGCCTATTGAGCCACGGCGCCGGCTCCTAGCCTGTGTTTCTGATGATAAATCAGTTGCGTATAATTGGAGATCCATCTGAAGGTAATTGACATTTCTGTATTCCACATTTTAATCTTTTCTTTATGTTTTACTGTTCAAAGTTTGAGTACAGTGTGTCATGGTGAAGATATTTTCTCATCATGTCTATGTATTTGGATGTTCCTATCTTTCTCCAAATTAGGGAAGTTTTATTAGATTATTTTACTGAATAAGCCTTCTAATTCATTCTCTTTCCACACCTTCCCAAACCCCCTTTTTTCCTAGCAGATTTAGCATATAAGAATTATCTGTAGCAAAACTAAGATCAGTATGGCTAGGATTTACAGAATATTTTCACCTTGTTATTTTCATCAGTGGCAGATATTTAATGAATATTAAATTGAAACATTTTTGTGTCATTGATTTACTAAATTTGTGATGAAAGGCAATTTGACCCCCAAGGATAACCTGATTGTACCAATTTTAGAAGAGGAAGTTCAGGGGCCTGGCGCTGTGGTGGAGTGGGTAAAGTTGGTGTCAGCAGTGCCGGCATCCCATATGACCGCCGGTTCAAGTCCTGGAGGGTCCACTTCCGATCCAGCTCTCTGTTGTGGCCTGGGAAAACAGTGGAGGATGTCCAAGTCCTTGGGCCCCTGTACCCATGTGGGAGACCCAGAAGAAGCTCTTGGCTGCTGGCTTCACATTGGTGCAGCCCTGGCTGTTGTGGCCATCTGAGGAGTGAACCAGCAGATGGAAGACCTCTCTCTCTCTCTGCTTCTCTGTAACTCTGTCTTTCAAATAAATAAATAAATAAACTTTTAAAAAAAGTAGAGGAAGTTCAGAATTCAGTTTCTGGAAAAGTGAAGCATGAAGTGAGTCATACAGAAAAATGTACTGATCGTGTATTTAACATTAATTAGGTACTGTATATATCACATTAGACACATCAGTCATGCATCTATATTGCAGCTTCTTTAGTCAGAACAGGTTTTTGTATTTTGGGTTTTGTCTTTTAAAATAGGAAATATTTTTCAAGTTATTCACTAGTGTGGCACTCATGGTTTTTGAATAAGATTAGTATTAACTTTTTATAAAGTTTTTTAATGAAAGAATTTACAGTTTGGTAAAATTGCCGCTAAGGAATTACTGGGTCACAATCCTTATCTAATAAACCCATATATAAAAAGATGAGCAAGATTGAAATTTCATGCAATCATTTACAAAAGAGGTAGTGATGTTTTCCTTTAGTTTTGTCCATGTTTAGATATTCTAGAAAATTCTGTAGCACATAATTCCACCTTAGCTGTAAACTCTCCCAAATGAGATAAAAGTGATGTAAAATTCTGTTTATAGATTTTGATATGCGTATATGATAATGCATATAACCAAAGGTAAATATAAAGCATTAATAATTCTTCTGTGATCCTACTATGCTATACAAAGTATGTTCTTGGCCAGCACACTTGAAAAGGATATAGCTCTTTGCAGCAGTAGACTGTTAGACACTACTTGATGCTAATGGTAAGGCACATAAAAGTTATTCCTGCCGAAACCTTCTTTGTCCACCCCTTTTCACTTACTGTAATCCTCTCCCCAAATACATTAAATGAGATACTTTTCACCAGAAATGGTGAAAAGTGATTTGGTCATGGCTTATACCTGTTTATACTAATATTTATATTAATCACTTACAGATTTACCTCATGTTACATTATAGGAATGACATGCTGACATAGGCTCTTCGTTCTGTGAAAATTTTCTAAATCTTAGAAAACAGTCCTTGAAACAGTTTCATCTTTCTTTTTAGTAATATTAATCTTTTTGTCTAACCATAAAAAGCATTAAATACAGAAGAAGCAATACTGCAGGGTTTATTTTACATCTCTTCTCCACAAGCTTTATGTTTGAATTATATACATATGTGAGGTTATTTGCAATAATTTATAAGTTCCAAGGGTACTGATGAATGGTCACACGTTTTCAGGCTTAGTTGTAGTGTTTTAAGGGTTCAGGTACAGATTTAACAATATAATTTACTGAATGCAGTTTTTCATAGAGCACTAGAGGTCTTGTTGCAAACTGATCACAATGAAGTACTATGATAGGGCAGAAAAATTGTACCTGTAGTAAAGAAAATACTTAAATCCATCTGTAGAACATCTTTTAAAAATGTAAGGAGCTTCTTTTTCACTTAAAAATTATTTTGAATTGAAGATGTAAATGTATTCATCTTGATTATCTTTTCAAATTAGAGGAAATTATTTATATCATATAATGAATCAAGTATGTAAAGGAAAAATGTGGGAAATAATAGCATATTCAGAGTTTGTGTATATATAGTTTATGCCTTTCCAAGGCTGCCAATTGTTTTGGCTTTTAACAGTAATATTTCAATAGCCACAGTTCTTATTGTAGCCCAGCTCACAACTATCTTTTAAAAACTTTTATGTTCACAGTGAAAGAAATATTGACTTTGAAATTAGGCATTTATATTAATATCACTATAAATCAATGGGAATAGTAACTTTTATTAAACAAAATGATAAATATTGAGAGACTAATCTATCAAGTTAATAAGTTATCTATAGCAATGTAGCTCTTCTCTTTAGATGGTTTTTCAAAATAACTTTCTGTTGCTTGACAATTTTCTTAGTAAGCATTTGAATTAAGGTAGTGACTGGGATGGTTTACCTGGATGAACATTTTGAGACACATTTTGAATAATATGGCTTAGCATTAATGGGAAAATAATATATATATATTTTCTTATTCTAAAAAGATTAGCAATAAAATGTTGGTGAGAAGTGCAGAAATTAGAATTTTCATACATTGCATACAATTATTTAGTAAAACAATTGGTAATTGCTCAAAAAATTAAAATGTTACCATATAACCCAATGATTCCATTTCTAAGAATATAAAGAGAATGGAAAACAAATATTAATTCAAAGCGTGTACACAAACATTCATAGAAGAATTATTCATCATAGTAAAAAAGCAGAAAAACCTAGTCTAACAATTGTTGACCATATACATATGTAATATATTCCTACAGTGGAATATATTCCTATAGTGGAATATATTTTAGTTGTATAAAAGATTGAGATGAAATATATGGTATATCCATGGCCGGCGCCGCGGCTCACTAGGCTAATCCTCCACCTAGCGGCGCCGGCACATCGGGTTCTAGTCCCGGTTGGGGTGCCGGATTCTGTCCCGGTTGCCCCTCTTCCAGGCCAGCTCTCTGCTATGGCCCGGGAGTGCAGTGGAGGATGGCCCAGGTGCTTGGGCCCTGCACCCCATGGGAGACCAGGAAAAGCACCTGGCTCCTGGCTCCTGCCATCGGATCAGCGCGGTGCGCCGGCCGCGGCGGCCATTGGAGAGTGAACCAACGGCAAAGGAAGACCTTTCTCTCTGTCTCTCTCTCTCACTGTCCACTCTGCCTGTCAAAAAAAAAAAAAAAAAAAAAGAATGAAATATATGGTATATGCAGACATAAAGGGCTAGATATGATATGATTCAATTTATATAGAAAGTCCACAATAGGCAAATTCCTAGAGACACAAAATGGATTCTTTTCCAGAATTAGGAATGGAAGAGGTTTAGAGATTGACTGGTGATATGTATGGAATTTCTTAACATAGTGATGAAAATATTCTAAAATTAGATAGTGATAATAGTTTTACAAGTTTGTGAATAAACCAAGCTTTACTGCATTGTACATTGTTAAAAGAAAAGTTTTGTATATAAGTTATATCTCAATACATATACTTAGATATTCATTACACGAATTGAAATGTGTATATGATGGTTCATTTCTTATTCTATTTGAGATTGTTTAATACAAAGCTTATAGTTTTTCTCTAACAATGGAACATTATACTATTCACTACTTTGGTTTAAAAACATGTCAGAAACATTTCCTGTAAAGCTTTAGAAGTCAAATATTTTAGGTTTTACAGACCATAATTTCTCTGTCTGAATAGCTCCATTTTCTATGGCAATATGATAATAGTCTTGGGCAATTTACAAAGGAATGGATTGGTTGTATTTCACAAATCTGTATTTCTAAAACAGGTGACAGGTTGAATGTGGTCATCAGTTTTACAGGTCATCGTTTCATAAAAACCTCATCTATGAAAATTCCATTTTCAGTGTATTGAAAATGGAATAAAAAGTTTATAAGCACAAATAGTTCTCTAATAGGAAGTGAATAGTCTCTGTCCCACCTGTTCCACATGTTGTTAGTAAAAGAATTCGCCTAATGACCAATATCACTTACCTATTTGTCTCTCAATGTCCTTATTTCCTATGTAATAAAATACATATTCCCCTGTGAAGATTCAAAGATCTTTTATAAATTTGATTTTTATTTTACTGTCCAATTTCCAACTTGAGGTTCTTTTCTAGATACCATGCTGTTGATATAAAAAAATAAAAGGAGAAGGAACAGGGTGCCTAAATTCTATTCCCACAAACATAAGCTGTCCTCCTACTAAACTTTCATCGACACCATTCATTTTGTTCATACTCTGGAATAATTGGGCCATGATAGGCTTTCAGCAAACATTTACTGAATATTTGAAAAGTATAATGTTATTCTGATGCACTTTATTATTTTCACGTTAACATTTAAATGTTGTTTATCCTTTGCTACATCGTGCCATATTGAGTCAAATTAAAATGCTTCTCAGTGTATGCTATCCATACACTTCTGGATGCTAAAATATTATAAACCAAGAATGTTAAACAGGGCAGGATTCAGGTAGTGTAGTTCAAACTTCATGTTTTACGGAAGTTCGATAGTGGGCCAGCGCCGCGGCTCACTATGCTAATCCTCCGCCTGCGGCGCTGGCACACCAGGTTCTAGTCCTGGTCGGGGCACCGGATTCTGTCCCGGTTGCCCCTCTTCCAGGCCAGCTCTCTTCTGTGGCCAGGGAGTGCAGTGGAGGATGGCCCACATGGGAGACCAGGAGAAGCACCTGGCTCCTGGCTCCTGCCTTCGGATAGGCGTGGTGTGCTGGCTGCGGCTCCCATTGGAGGGTGAACCAATGGCAAAGGAAGACCTTTCTCTCTGTCTCTCTCTCTCACTGTCCACTCTGCCTGTCAAAAAAAAAAAAAAAAAAAAAAAAAAAAGTTTGATAGTGTGCACAGGTTCACATAGCATGTTGGTGTTAAACCAAGATCTATCTCTCCTACCTCTAAAGGAAAACCCAAGAACAGAAATTTAAAAATTGTATATAAGAAATGTAAAATACACATGTAATTAAAAAACACATTGCAGGCAATCCTAGCAAGTATTTCCTTTATTAAATTTTAGTCTGGGTGATTTCTTCTAGAGCTAAAATACCAGTTCATTTATTATAAGGGATAACATCCCTCCATGATTATTTTGGTAATATCATTACTTGAGCAGTTTTATTTGTCTTTTTTGATACTTCCTTATGAATATTTTGTAAGAAATTGGGAAAGAACATTGCAGTTTAGAAGAACACTAAAAACCTTATTACAGGTGCTTTTTCTTTTAAGGGCTACATAGCATAAAACATAACGGTGGCCTGTAAATTTCTAGACTATTCATCTTTGTTCCCTTTACAGAGAATGTTGACAGAGTGGTATCAAATAGCTCCTCACCTTTAAAAGCTCAAGCTAGGTAACTTCTATTTAGAAAAAAAAAAAAAAAACTTCATTGATCATCTATTTTCAATGGGGAACACTGGCTCCCATTGTCTTGTAAAAAAATCAAAGAATAAGAAGATCTAAACAACATGGTATTGAATAAATCCAGGAAAACAGCTCAGGAAGAGGATGAGCTCAGTGATAGGCTGTGACACACTTTTGACTGTTGTACACTATAAAACTATAGTTTTATATATATATTATTTATATATTTATTATTTATATTTATTATATTATTTATTATATTATATATTATTTATATATTATATATATATTATATTTATTATTTATATATTTATATATATTATAGTGAAAACGTTTTCACTATAATCCCATGAGTTATTGTTATCCTTGATCTACAGGAAAGGAAATAGTGACTAAGCCGTTTTTCCAATGTAACTTAGAGTCATAATCAGGATCCAGACTATTTGAGTTCAACACATTAAATTTAAAATGTTTTAGAAATATTTTATTCAGAATTATTCTCTGAATTATTGGAGAGGAGATTGTAATGGATACATTATATGTATTATTTGTAATTAATAACTATAATAGATAATGTCAACAAAATTAATTTGGGAAGATGGAAGGTAGATGGCTTAATGTGATTTAGATTTTGGTTTTATTTGCTTTGTGAATATCCCTCAAAGGAGAAGTGAACAAGACTTGCTCAGTGTTTCAAAACAATAAGAAAGATATCTGAAAGCCATCACATCATAAATTAAACAAAAACTGTTAAGAGGCTTAGAAGACACATCCGAAGAATTCTCCTAGTAAGTAGAATAACAACAACAACAACAAAATGTGGGAATAGGAGAAAAAATAGTAAGTTATAGCAACAAGATTGGAGGTATAACTTGAAGCTGATTTCAACTCAAAAAAAAAAAAAAAAGGAAAGCAGAGGAAAAGTCTAGGGAGAAATTTCATAAGAAATATGGAAGGGGCCGGCGCCGTGGCTCACTAGGCTAATCCTCCGCCTTGCGGCGCTGGCATACCAGGTTCTAGTCCCAGTTGGGGCACTGGATTCTATCCCGGTTGCCCCTCTTCCAGGCCAGCTCTCTGCTGTGGCCAGGGAGTGCAGTGGAGGATGGCTCAAGTGCTTGGGCCCTGCACCCCATGGGAGACCAGGATAAGTACCTGGCTCCTGCCATCGGATCAGTGCGCTGCGCTGGCCACAGCGCGCCAGCCACGGTGGCCATTGGAGGGTGAACCAACGGCAAAGGAAGACCTTTCTCTCTGTCTCTCTCTCTCACTGTCCACTCTGCCTGTCAAAAAAAAAAAAAAAAAAGAAATATGGAAGTATGTAGTACAAGACTATTTTGCAGAAGTAAAAAATAAAGGTTTAAAGGTATACAGAGTTCAATGAGAGCTAACTACAATGAATTCATATCATTATTCATTATTAAGGAATATGAGACCCATAGAAATAAAGAGAAGATTCTAAAAAATTTAGATTATTGGAGATGGATGGGGTAATGAGGACAATATTATATTCAGAAGAGCTAGAAGTGTAAATGATGTTGAATTTCTTGATAGCATGACTTGAAACCAAAAGAAAATGAGCAATTCCTTCAATATTCTGGAGGAGAATAATTTTTAATCTGAAATAGCATGGTTAGGCAAAATATTATGTGTAAAGGTGGAACTTGAGACGTTTTTCATAATATTGCAAAAAAGTTGACTCACTGTTATTTGACCATACTGAGATGAGTCTTACAGTTAAGTTATAGAGGTAAAGAATGTTTTTAATCATATTAAATTAGCAAACTAAGCAAGGAGACAACACATATACAGCAATTTACAAGTCTTGACAAAATAATCATTTGCATAAAAATAAAATATTTCATCATGTGCTTCAGCAATGAGAATTGCTTATCTGATCAAATAAAGCAAACATCAAATATTGATTTCAAAATCATTTTTTGTTATACTTCTATTGGGTAGAGAGAAGATAGAGTTATAAAACAGTTAAATACTAGTCTTATCAGAAACCAAAGGATACTATTTATTTATTTTTATGTTTATTTATTTGAAAAGCAGAACAAGAGTGAGAATGAGAGCAAGAGCAAGAGTGAGAGAGAGAAAGAGAGAAAGATCTTCCATCTACTGGCCAATCCTCAGATGCCCACAGCAGCCAGGCCAGGGCCAGGTTGAAGTTAGGAGCCAGGAACTCCATCCTAGTCTCTAACTTCCATGGCAGAAGTTCCAGTACTGATCTCCTATCTACTGCCATCCAGGCACATTATAAAGAAGATAGCCCTGGAATTGGAGAAAAGACCTGATCCCAAGCACTCTGATATGAGATATTGGCATCCCAAGATATGACTTAACTGGATGCACCTTGACACCTGCCCCCAATCAATACTATTTAAGGATGAAAAATAAAACAAATATTAACAATTTTCATTGTTTCAAATAACAGAAGAATTTTTTAAGGAGGGTCTTTGTGTTTGGAATGATGAATAGGATAATTTTTTTTTGGTTTTTATATTTTTATAAGCTTTCTGTTAAATATATATCACATCATGCATGCGTATTGATTTGGTGAATGAGAATTAATTTTTAAAAGTATTTATTATTTGGAGAATAAGAAGACCTAGGTTATAGTCTCAATTGTGCCATTAGATTTTGGGAAAATCAGAGCACAGACAAAATGAACACATGAAGGGGGAGTTTGGTGCAGTGGTTAAGACATTGTATAATAAATACATAATATATGTATATTTATAATAAATATGTTATAAATATGTTCATGTATATTTAAAAAAATGAATCATTTTGGGTCAAATACTGCAAATCAAGGGAAGATGCGTGATCTAGTGGCCAAGTATCACAAGCTGGGTGACTTAAGAAAACAGAAATTTATTCTCTCCAAGATCTGGAAGTAGTAAGTCCAAACCCAAATTGTTGGAAGGCAGTGTTCTCAAGGGAGGATCCTTCCTTGCCTCTTCCTCATTACATTGGTTGCTGTTAATCTTACCATTTCTTGACTTAGAGTCGCCTCTCTCCAGCCTCTTCTCTGCCATCAATTGGCCTTCTACCTGTACTTCTGTCTCTGTGTCTTCCTAGGGGGAAACCAGTCATACTGGATTAACGGTACACTTTATTCATCTCACTTTAACTAGATACATCTATGATGAGCCTTTTTTCCAAATGTGGTCATATTCTGAGGTATCGGGTATTAGGACTTAACAGAGATTTTGGGAGAACAGAATGCAGCCAATATTGACCCAAGTCCTTAGATTCAATAGCTTCTAAGAGACAGAACCTCAAAATAGTTGACATATTACAATTAAAATTTCTCCTTCTTGCTGTTCCTATTAGTTACCCAAGCAAAGTTATATAACTTCATGTTCAAGGAGCTGATTGAATTTTTTGCAAATTAAATGTATGAATTATGTGTGTGTGTGTGTGTGTGTGTGTGTCTGGCCAGCCTTCAGAATGCAATTTAAAAAGATAGGCGTGCCACTTTTTTACTTTAAGATCAGTCCCCAGATAAATGTCTTGGCAGTGTCCACCTTGCTAACTCGCTTAAGGAGAGAGCTGCAAAGTTCTGTAACCTGTTGTGATTCTCTGAGGAGGCCCCATTGCTTCAGTTTCTTGCTCTGACCCACAAGGGAGGAGACAGGGTCTTTCTCAAGTCTCACAGGCTGCAGGGAAATTTTCCACTGCCGCTTCTATCAGCATGTAGAACCCTTGATTTGTTAGCACTTGCTTTTGTTTCTCACTAGGTTTAAGCAGGTTGAGATGGGATATTAAATCTTTTGTTTCTCTCAGTGTAAATAAATGTCCTATTACTGGGAAAATGAATCTCTTAGAGTTATGCTTTGGAGTTTGAAAAATTAGGCTCTTTATCAAACCAGGGTAGTTACCCTCCTGGTTGGCCCCAGGTCACCGGCTGTTATGTTTCAGTGTTATTCAGTGTTCCCAGTCCCTAGCCTTCCTTTCCTTGATCTTCTACCCTGAAATTCCCTCCTCACAGGAGGTTCTTTTAATCAGGAGTAAACATGAAAAGGAAGAAAATTTAGCAGGTTTCCCTATTAAGAGATACAGCTAAAATTTCAGTAATAGAAATGCCTCACTCTAAATAATGGAGTTGTCATGACTAAATGGCATTATAAATAAAACTTTTTTGATGAGAATGTTTTTCCTGCAACTAGAATAAAAAATAACCCCAGTCTTGAAATTTCCTTGAAGACTTTCATGTTTTTAATTAATTAATAATATATGAAGTACTCAAAAGTATATCAGCAATTTAAAATCTTGGCTTTTATGAAATTGAAAGATTTTACAATCTTATTAAATGAAAAAATTATTACTGTTTGATGTACTTTACAATAGTCATGTGGTTCTTATACATATACAAGACATATATATATATAAGAATATATATTCTTTTTGTGAATGATATATCACATTAAATTTTACTGAACTCCTACTAAATATATTATGCATTTTTTGTGGGAAACATAAAAGAATAAGTGAGACTCAGTTACTGACTCCACACAACTATAAACCATAGTTGAAATTATATTTATATAATGTTATAATAATTGTATCTGTAAAATCATCCAACCCAATTTTGGTAGAAAGGAGCTATAATTTTTACTAAAATTTGTGGAAAATCATTATCAAATGTATCAATTTAAAAATATTTGTTACCACATGTTTCAAGAGCTGATAGAGTGTTGTTCAATGGAAAGCCATTTTTAAATAGAAATTCTTATTGTTTAAGAAACTGTTGATTGCTATTCTCCCCTTATTAATTCTAACTCATACTCACTTCCATTTATCAATGGCTATGTGGGAAGGGAAGAACTCCTTTCAGCTGTGATCTTGGAGAATAATGAAGAAAGAATTTTTGACAGATCTGATAATAGATACTTCTCATCTAAAATATACATTAAATGTGATGTCTGAGAAAATTATCACCCAAATTTCTTCTTCTAGAAGGAGGTTCTTAATTATAGGTGTCAGAACAGTTTATATCTGTGAACTTTGTATATTATTATTTACTTGGTCCATATAAAGAAAATATAGTAACTTTCTTAGCACTTAACTTAAGGTGGGTGTGTTAATGTTATTATCAGAGAGGATGTCTGTAGTTCAGAAGATGTGCTTGTATTTTATTAGCACTTTTACAAGAGGTCCAAATATTGTGTTGGCTCCAGTAGAGTCCACAGTTCATTGGTTCTACTGGAGTACTTGTGCAAAAGTCACTGTTTATTTATATTCCAAAGATGAAAAAAATTAAATAAGTTAATGAAAAAAATGTAAAAACCACCTCCTCTTTTCTTTCCCATCCATGTTAATTCTCTTCTATCTCAAATTAATTCCTAGAAGTGATTTTTATGTTTCTTAGACTCTTTATGCATGTGTCCCTCATGCTACAGCACAAACTATTCCTTCTAGATCTTATGCTCTTTCCATTTGAAGAATTACGTATGTTCATATATCACTCAGAATTTATCCACTCTCCCAGATATGCATTTTTATTGCGCATCATAGCATCACAGGAAGACAAATTCTCCTCTTAATAATGGCAGCTTGGTCATTGAATCACACAAAGCTATAATTCTTTCAGTTTTTCAGTAGTGAGCACATTCTGTGGAGGTAGAATTTTTAGAGGTTAAGTATAATGTTTTCTACACTCAAATTGCTTTCCCCTTGCCACAGAAATTGACTAGTGAGAGGTAGAGTTTATTAATGTGTAATCCATTAGGTCATTATATATAACGTGGTTCAGATAAGTACTGTGAAATACTTTTATTTAAACTTATTTCACTACATGGCTTCCAGTAGACATCTTTACTGCCCTCTGGTGGTAGTATCTGAGAACCGCATATTTAGAGGTCTTCACTGGCATTATTTTCAAAAAACTAAGTTCATTAAACTCGCCAGGTACAAATTAAAGAATAGGTGATGGTAAATATTCATATTCATTGAAATTGACTAATGTGGTCAATAATTTTATAAATTTTAAAAGTATAAATATTTATTTTTGTCAGATAATCATTTCATAAAAACAATATTCAGTGTTTGCTTTAAAATCATATATTTTCTTCGTTGAACTTAATAGCCTTTCTGTATATATATATTTGAATTAGAGATTAATATTTCAAAAATTCTTTAAGTAAAACTGTAAATAATTTCAAAATAATTCTACTCTAAACACACAAACACGCAGTCACTTAAATGTTGGAAACTATCATTTCAGATGATTCCCTTTTTCAGATCCTCTCCCTCCTTTCAAAATTTTTATTGAATGTCTGAATCTAGGAGCTCTTTGTGATATTGTGAGATTGGTAAAGTCTGGAGTTGTGACTTTGTAGGAGAGATTGAAGTCTATATTGTTATATATCTCTAAGGTTATGAAGAATGGTTGGTGGGAAGGAGGCATGTCATTGTTGTCCCCAAGTTTGCCAGACTCCAAAATTTGGAAAAAAAAAAACAACACCAAGCCTCTGCTTTTGGAAAGGGCTTTGGGAGTGGCTGAAAGTTTTATAGTGCAAGTGAAAGTCTGAAATATAGAGCACTATGCGGTGTCGTTATGTGGTTTAAGCTGAATTTCAACAGAGCGATCAGGGGCTTCTGTGTTTTGATGTGAATGTGTGTGATTGGGGGTTATCTGAGAGGTTACTGAGGACACAAAAAGATTCTAGACAGGAAAGAACAGGTATATATGAGAGGGTGAAAGAGTGCAAAGACAAACATCATCTTCTTGGTTCCTTTTCTATTCTTATTTTTCACCGCTTCCACAGATCTGTTTACTAACTGCCCATGGTCCCTTGGGTCCAATGAGTTCACAAACCTGTCCATATTCTATTAATAATGAAGGGACTTTGAAATTTTTCTCACCCAGTATTCCTTTTCCAGAGAGCTTTACTCTGAGATGTGTGATGGGATGGGTGATCTGGTGAGAATCTGTACTCATATTTTGACAGAAACTGCTGATTTACCTTTATACCAATAAAGAGTGTATATTTTTATTTCAGTTATTTGAAAGACAGAGACATAAAGAGGTCTCAAATTTACATGTTTGCTCCGCAAATGCTTAAAAAATCCCAGGATTGGGCCAGGTCAGGAACTCAGTGCAGGACTACCTCATGGGTGGCAAGGATTCAGCTGTCATCTACTGACTCCCAAAATATACATTACCAGGAAACTGACATCAGGTGCAGAGCTGGGACTTGAACCCAAGCACTCCATCAGAGGTTGCAGCCACCCTAAGCAACATCTTAACCTCTGTGCCAAATGTCTGCCACACAAATGCTATCTTTTAATTTTTATACGTTTATTTTAAAATTTCATTTATTTATTTGAAAGAGAGTGAGGGAGAATCTTCCATCCACACTACCCCTCCCCCAGATGACTGCATCAATTAGGGCTTGGCCAGCCAAAGCTAGGAGCTTGGAATTTTATCTGGGTCCTCTACATGGGTTCTAGGCAGCAATCTAATTGAGCCAATACCTGCTGCCTCCCAGGGTGAACATCAGGAGGAAACCAGATTGAAAGTGGAGCTGGGACTCTGGTTTGTGGAATATGGGTTTCTCAGTTGGCAATGTAACCACTGCACCAAACACTCACTCCACAAATAGTACCTTGATGCAAATGCAGGGCACCTCCAGCCTCCATATAACAGAGATACTTTGGGACAAGAAAATCAGTCAGTTTCTCTGATAACAGAATATAAATCTACAGAGCAATTCTAGAACCAGCTCTGTTCAACTGTGGGAAAGAAAATATCAAATTATTTTCTGCATAAACCCTTATGCAGGCATCAAATGGCTTTTACACTGAAGTCAAAAGGCAAAGTTAACAGTGGGAAGTCTGTTTAAAATCTGTATCTTGCCATCTTTATCTTCCCTTGGCACATGGTAGGCACCTTTTCATTGTTCTCTTGATAAATATTAAAAATTGTAAAGGTACTTCATTAGGCCAGATTCATAGAATAAAGTCATGTAAAATATTCTTTCTCAGAAATCGCATTTATTTTCAGTTGTCTGCAACAATAATCATGATAAAGAGTCAAACCAGCGGGGTGAGCGTGGTAGAGAAACACCATTACCTAGAACGTAGTTTGCTTTCTGCAGCAAAGCATAAGGTATCGGGGTGATGAGGTCAAGAAGTCATCCAAATTTCTCCTTCCTTATCATTTGCATGTTTTTAAAAACTTACAAAAGTAATAAAGTTCTGCAACCTGCAACTGAGATTGGATAAAATATTTCATACACACATTTCATTGTAATGCTTTGAATTTTCACAGTGACTAACTCTGAAAAGCTGCTGAGACCAGGCTCTATGGATTCTATGCTGTGCTGGCATCATCCTTCCTTGTAGGTGGTAGCAGAAAGGTGGTCTCCTCTGATCACAGTGACATTTCTCCCTCAGCCTCCTGTGACTGTCATCTTACGAACTCAATCAGGTCTTTCAAATGGCCAAAGTAACAATAGACAAAATCTGGGTGTCATTATGGCAGAGAAAATTATTTCATAGTGGTGGTAGATTCTGATAGTAAATTAGTCCATACCCACAGACAGGAAGGGTATGATTTTTTTTTTTTTTTTTGACAGGCAGAGTGGACAGTGAGAGACAGAGAGAAAGGTCTTCCTTTGCCGTTGGTTCACCCTCCAATGGCCGCTGCGGCCGGTGCGCTGCAGCCTGCGCACTGCGCTGATCCGATGGCAGGAGCCAGGTACTTCTCCTGGTCTCCCATGGGGTGCAGGGCCCAAGGACTTGGGCCATCCTCCACTGCACTCCCTGGCCACAGCAGAGAGCTGGCCTGGAAGAGGGGCAACCGGGACAGAATCCGGCGCCCTGACCGGGACTAGAACCCGGTGTGCCGGCGCCGCTAGGCGGAAGATTAGCCTAGTGAGCCGCAGCGCCGGCCAGAAGGGTATGATTTTGAAAAGAGCTACTTTGATTATGAGTCAAATGATTAGATAATTGATTAACATCACTTGGTGAGTTTACTAATCTGTTTTAGACATCTTATAATAGACAAGAGCTGGAAGTGAGTAGGAAAGATTTCTGGAGGCAAACTTTCATCATAAAACCCATTCTTATTATTCTGGAGAAAGGAGAATATATAATCTCATTTTCAATACCTCAAAACGAACAATGACATGTAGCAACTACAGTGGAATATGATTCCAACAGGAGAACTGTCAGCAGAAAGAAGAGGAGAAAAGAGTGCCATTTATTTACTTATTTATTTGAGAGATACATACAGAGAAAGAAGAGAGAGGGAAGGAAGGAGAGCAATTTTATTTGCTGGCCTACCCCTTCAGTTCCTGCAATGGGTAGGGCTGAGCCAAAGAGCTGGTAATCAAGAATGCAACCCCGGTCTCCCATTCTCCCAGGTTGGTGATAGGAACCCAATTACTTGATCCAACACCATTGAACCCCATGGTCTGCATTTGCCCAAGAATGAGACTAGGAGCTAAAACTGAAGCTGGAATCAATGCCAGATACTCCAGTGTGGGATGCATTATTTTCTGGTCTAAATCCTATGCCAGAAGCATCATTAAGAATGGGGATAAACAGCTTCATACTGGGGAAGAGAGAGGGATTGGAGGGGAAATATACCTATGAAATACATGAAATTTGTTCTCTTTACAAATACAAATTTAAAAAAAAAAACCCTCAAAAGTCTCCAAAGTACAGATTTTGGCCTTAATATAATAATATTTATAAAACTTGAGTTTTAAGAAATAAAACCATAGCTTTTGCTTTATTTTAGAAAGTGTTGGTAATTTTTTAAAAGATTTGTTTTTATTTATTTGAAAGAGTTACAGAAAGAGGTAGAGGCAGAAAGAGGTCTTCCATCTGCTGTTTCACGCCCCAGATGGCCGCAACTGCCAGAACTGTGCGATTGGAAGCCAGGAGCCAGGAGCTTCTTCCTGGTCTCCCACGTGGGTGCAGTGGCCCAAGGACTTGGGCTATCTTCTACTGCTTTCTTTATCAGGTTATAGCAGAGAGCTGGATCAGAAGAGGAGCAGTCACTAGAACTGGTGCCCTTATGGGATCCCGATGCTTAGGCCAGGGCGTTAACCCACTGCACCACAGTGCTGGCCCCATGTGTTGGTAATTACATTTGAAGAATTTTAATGAGAAAATAGACAATGCATTTAGAGATTTGATCAAATAATCACAAAAAAGTTTCTTTCATTTGGAATATGTACTTTTCTGAGTAAAACAGGAAAAAAAAAAAACTTGGACATGGTTGATGAGGTCAGGAGCTATTATTGTAGAAATTTTATCTTCTTTTTCACCTGAGCAGTTTTTAAAAGTGTTAAACTAGTTAAATTCTACATGTAAATTCAAGAAAAAGTTTCATATACAAATTCATGGCTTTACAACTTGATTTCCACACAGGTGTTTCAGGTTGCTGACAAGGCTGTTTGCCTGAGTAGCAATCCCTTTTAAAGAAGCCCTTGAAGAAACTGATAATTGGGTAAACCAACTTGCTTGTTCTGTGAGAGCATTAACTGCAAAAGTGGAGTAAACTGCCCTTTTAACCACACTTTTTTCACTTTTATATTTATCTGGGAGTTATAATTCCAGTAGCCAGAGAAGGGGGCTAGGAAATTTGAAAGAGACATAGATCTCAAAGTTCAGGAAGCAGATTATTTCTAATAGAATAAAGAGGCAAGGTGGGGGCTGGCACTGTGGGGTAGTGGGTAAAGAAGCTGCCTGAGGTTCAAGTCCCAGCTTTTCCACTTCTGATCCAGCTCTCTGCTATGGCCTGGGAAAGCAGTAGAAGATGGCCCAGGTCCTTGGGCCCGAGAACCCACGTGGGAGACCCAGAAAAATCTTCTGGCTCCTGGCTTTGGATTGTCCCAGCTCTTGGCGTTGCAGCCATCTGGGGAGTGAACCAGTGGTTGGAAGACCTCTCTCTCTCTCTGCCTCTCCCTCTTTGTATCTCTGCCTTTCAAATAAATAGAAGAATCTTAAATAAAAATAAAAAAGAAAGAAAAGAGGCAAGGTGGGATGTGCTTCTATGGTCACTTTGGAAACCAAGTTCCAGTCCTGAGGCAGTCTAACAGCTGCTCAATGAAGTCATTTTCATCATGTAGCCAGTGCTTTTCCAATATTAATCTCACTTTGTCCTAGTGCGGTAACATTTATGAAGAATTTTAAAATCATTAAATCAATTTTATATCAAGAAGGATTTGATTCTGTATTGATACAATGCTTTGAAAAATAAAGTAAGGTGAGATTATGAATTCTTGGTGAATTCATTAACCATTTCAATTTCAATTTGTGAAATTATCATAGTTTGAGTTGATTGGTTCATTAGAAAAAATGAGAAATGGATCATTAAGGAATCTGCTATCTCATATATTCATATTAAAACTAAAGTTTAGTGGAACTAAAACATTTTAGGTATGAAAAATTTCTCCTTGGTAATATAATTTGCTATAATTTTTCCCTCAATTCCAAATTTAAATAGATCCTAGATTAGAAGACTTTGTGTACAATTAATAGATTGGTCAATGACTTTTGGGATAATCTATTTTACAGTCTGGCATTTCCAGTGTTACCTCCATTCTTTTTTTCATGAATTTTTGTTGTTACTTAGTGAACACATACTGAGAGGCACTAACTTAGAAAGCACTGGGATAGACACCAGAAACCAACAGTGAAGTCCATGTTGATTATACTGTTCTCTCAGCCCTTAAAGGAGCTTATGGTTGAATTAAAAAGATGTGTTTGGGGCCGGCGCTGTGGCACAGTGGGTTAACATCCTTGCCTGAAGTGCTGGCATCCCATATGGGTGCCGGTTTGAGACCCGGCTGCTCCACTTCCAATCCAGCTCTCTGCTGTGGCCAGGGAAAGCAGTGAAAGATGGCTCAAGTACTTGGGCCCCTGCACCCACGTGAGAATTCTGGAATAAGTCCTGGCTCCTGGCTTTGGATCGGTGTAGCTCCAGCTGTTGAGGCCAACTGGAGAGTGAACCATTGGATGGAAGACCTCTCTCTCTCTCTCTCTGTGTAACTCTGACTTTCAAATAAATAAATAAATCTTGAAAAAAAAAAATATGTGTTTTAGGGGCTGGTGCTATGGCATAGTGGGTAAAGCCTCCACTGTAGTGCCAGCATCCCATCTGGGCACTGGTTCCAGTCCTGGCTGCTCCACTTCCAATCTAGCTCTCTGCTATGGTCTAGAAAGCAGTGGAAAGTGGCTCAAGTATTTGGGCCCCTGCACCCATGTGGGAGACCTGGAGAAAGCTCCTGGCTCCTGGCTTTGCATTGGTGCAGCTCTGTCCTTTGTGGCTATCTGGGAAATGAACCGTTGGATGCAAGACCTCTCTTTCTACCTTTGCATCTCTGTAACTCTGCCTTTCAAGTAAATAAGTAAATCTTAAAAAAAAAAAAAGAGATGTGTTTTACACAATTATTTGAGGGTTGAGACAAATAAGTGGGTCTGACAGCAAAGGTTCCTAAGAATAGGTAGAGTATAAGATAAGTGAATACAAATCACCCATTTTGAATCCTAGCATTAAGAATTTTAATATTTTTTCACATCTTTTCATGACAGTTCAGACGAGGCAAATAGACTGCAGAATACCCTGCGAAGGCCAGAGTAGATTTAACGTCATTTCTACCTAAATGATTATTTTGAGGCTTTGGATATATAATAATTTAAATGCTATTTAAATAGCGATTTGTTTTAATACAAAAAATTTTGTGGCATTTTTGGGTCTTTGACAGAGAAGTTAAGATGCCAATGGGGATGCCTACATCCTGTATCAGAGTGCCAATGTTCAAGTCCCTTATCTTCTCTTAATTCCAGCTTCCTCTTGATGTGCACATTGGTAGGTAGCAGGCAATTTCCCAATTACTTGGGTCCCTGTCATCCGCATGGGAGACCTGGACTGAGTTTGTATTTCTGGCTTCAGTCTGTCCCAGCCTCAGTCATTTGGAGTGTGAACCAGAAAATACCTATCTCTCTGCCTTTTGAATACAATAAATGAACAAGTAAAAACTTTTAAAAGAAAAGTGGTGGTCAGGCATTGTGGCACAGTGGGCTGTGCTGTAGCTGGATGAGCTACTGCTTGTGATGCCCACATCCCATATGAGTATACTTGGGACAAAGCCCTGCTTTTGCTTCAGGTCCAGGTTTCTGCTAATGAGCCCTGTGAGATACCGGATGATGCTTCAAATAATTGGGTCCTTGCCACCTACGTGGTAGACTTGGATGAAGTCCAGAGTCCTGGCTTTTCCTTGGCCCAGACCTCACTGTTTGGGGCATTTGGGAAGTGAGGCAGTGGGTGGAAGGTCTCTCTCTCTTCCTCTCTGCCTCTCTCTCTTTCTTTCATTGGTTCAAATAATAAAAAAAAAAGCCTAAACTGACTCTTTACATCAAGAGTTTAAAAAGACAAAAAGAGGAAAAGGAAAATTTTACGGCAAAAGTCTGCACAATAATAACAACTGGCTTTCAGAAGAAAGTCCATTTGTTTTGGTCTCATATTGATATTCCATCATATGCCCCAGACCCAGAACAAATCCTCACCCTCACTCTTTCTTGTCTTCCTCTGGGTAAAACTGCAGAGTCTTTTTTATTGTTCTTGTCTATTTTATCGCCCATAGGCCTCTGGGCCCCACAGCTCTACACTTGGAGAGGTGGAACAGAATTATGATTAGAATTCTTTGCCAGGAAAGAAATCTTAAGAATGAATTTCTCCCTTCCTAGAGCTCTTAAGAGCACATTTCAATCCATCTGCACTCACAAAAAATTTATTATAGAAACTTCAAATGTCTGCAGAAGTAAAAATAAAGCAGAAAAATCCATCACTCAGTCTTACCAAATTATCAGTTGTTGACTGATCTGTTTTCTCTACCCTATGCTACTACCACCATAATTCCCAGTCATTCTAAAGTGTACTTCAGACTTTTTTCTTCAATAAAAATTTCAATGTACACGTACTCTCACGCAGCCAACTGGGGAGTGAACCAGCGATGGATAGAATTTCACTTTTTGAAGCCAATCGTAATATCATCATTATACACCCTGAAATAACAAAAATGTCTTAATCGCATCAAGTATTCAGACAGTTCACATTTCCCTCATTGTTTTATAAGTACACTTTTTTTATTCTCTTTACCACTATTTATTTGAATAGTGATGTAAATAATATTTCTTTTAAGCTGTCTGGTTAAAAGAATTTCATTTGTTTTTACTTTCCTGCAATGAGTTATTTGTGGCTGAACCCAAGGCATTAATCCTGAATAGGCCCTAAGTTTTTGGATCATGCTGATTACATCTCCTTTAGGTTTATACATTTATCATGTTCCTTTGGCCCCAGAATATCCTGTCAATTGGTAGAAAATTAGAAGATTGGATGTATTGAAGTTTGATGTTGGGTAAGTCTTCTCTGAGGTGATCCTGATGAATTCCAAAGGAATTGTAAGGTGTGTTCTCATTTTTTTGATATTGCAGACATTCATGAGCCATGCCTAGATTCATTAGCATACTCAGGGGGTTCCAAAGAATGGTATTGTACCAAGTATAGTATTATTCACTTATTACCTGAAATATCCTCCTTCTCAACTGTGTGGTTGCTTTCAGTTACAGATCAAATAATGAAGCAAAAGTATTTATTTTCTTCCTTTAACACACTTTTCAAAAAAGAAAAGAAGACCTGAGAGTATCTTCCAGAGGTTTAATTAGGTGCTTTGCTTCTTTGATTATTTTTACTGAAATGATTATAATTATTGGTGCACAGATTGTCTCATCTTAAGTTCATAGATATCATTTAGGTTGCCTTCTGTGTCTTTCTGAAATAGCCACAGCAGTCTTTGGTCACTTATATTACAAGATGTAACGTACCATTTTTATTTATTTCCAAAATTCTGAAATGAGTCATTTCTCCAAGGAGACATTATCAGCCATTGTGCTTGTTCAAACTTTTGATTCTTCATTCACTAAGAACTTTTAAAAACAAATTATTTATGGAATTATTTTCCTTTTCTTTTCAAATTTCCCTATTCCTATCACTTTATTTCTGAGTTTTCAAGTTCTGTTTTACATTTTTAAAAATTAACTAACACTTTTTAAATTCTTTTGTCTGTTCTGAAGTATTATGTGACAGAATTCATCTGTTTTGTGAGCTAGCCTTTCTGAGTTTCAGGATCTGTTTGGCTTCTTGGATGCTCTTCATTCCTTTTGCTCTGAACCCCCATATTAACTTGTCATGGGATTGAGATATTTTTCTGTTGTTTATTTTTAAATGAAATCGATTTCATTTTTAGGAGAGAAGGGTAAGTCACATTTTATTGTTTAGCTTCAGAACTTGGTATGCACCAGTTTCTATTGTTTTCATGATATGATTTAAAAATGGTCTTATAATTTCTAAAATCTTCCTTTGCCGTCCACTTTCCATTTATTGAGTCCTGTTTTCCTGTGCTGCTCGGTGTGGTAATTCCTTCTGTGAGAGGGGCTGGGTTTGATAAGTGTCACGGTTTCAGAGGCCCAGACTCTTTAGAACACTCCGATTGGCTTGCATTTCTTTAACTCACCTACAAAGTGGGGCACACCAGGTCCACTGGGTCTCTGCTGATGTTTTGAGTTGCTTGTGGAAAAAAATGGATTTTCTGGCTCTCTGAAATGGTAAAAGTTTTCTTTTTCATACTTCTACTTCTTCCCACATACTTTCTGCTGCCATTTGAAGGCCTTTTTGCTATTGTTGGCTTGACCCTACCAGATTCTGCGCTGCATCTGCAACATCTTGTTGTAGATGGTGTCTGTGAATATAAATGCATTTCTTTGGTATGTGTCTTCTGGAAGAGGGTGGGGAAATTCAGAGAAATACCTGCTCTGAAACCACCATCATTGCCCCATAATCTGCCATTCATATTTAAGGCAAAATGATAGGGATCATTTTTCTAATCATCATTTCATTTTACCTGTTTCCTTGTCCCAACTGTAGTAGGCAATCATAATGTGGTGACATGATGTGGGTAGTGTTTAATTTTGGAAATTCTTTCTGTATTGCCTTCCTCCTATCATGCCAGTTTTGTACTCTATACATAATATTCTTCACTGAATAAGAGTTTTGAAAATAAGGGAAGCTACACTATTCCCCTCTTATTCACAAGTATATGTTTCAAGCCCCCAGTGAATGCCTGATTCCCCAGATAATAGTACTGATCTGTATATGTGCTGTATTTATTGCTGCACATATGTACCAGTGATAAAGTTTAACTTCTTTTATCACAGGAGCTAGAATTAAAAGCTGAGACTCAATTTTCTCACTTCATATGTTTGAGGAGGAGGATTCAAAAATTATAGTATCCATTATAAATCATAATTAAGATTATTCATAGTAAAAATGCACTTTGTTCTCACGAATCAAACTTCAAGACCATAAAATAAAAGAATGCTTTTAAGACAATTATTTATAATTTTGACTTTATGTAGACTAAAAAGCTAAACAAACACCCTGTTAAAATGATTGCCAATCATTGCTAACCATCCATATTTTACCATCACAATTTTTAAAGTTTTGTACACAAATTACAAAGCCCAAAGTTCTTTCTTTACAATGTGCTGTAAAACACCTCTCCCTGGATTCTATTTTGGAATTCTCCATGCAATATTTTTGGAGCGCGGTTTACCACAGGTAAGTGAAACTGTAGAAAGTGAAATAATGGATAAGGAAGACTATTGTACAGGCATAATGGCTGTTGGTAGATTCATGGGTTATTTTTTCTTAAATACCAGGTCTTAATATGCTTTGGACTGAAAGTTTAAAATAAAATCTTCTCTCTTTTTCTGGAATCATATTAGAAGGGTACTTTCATGTAAAGTATCCTTAGGCTGGAAAGAAAAAGGGTAAAACATATTTTAGAGCTTTAAAATGCACAATGCTATTACATTTCTTCATTACTTCTTTTAAAGTGATTGAGAAAAAATTTGGTGACAAGGAATGGATTTTATAGTTATTTTGAAAACATAGTTATATATTTCAGAAAAGTGTTAAGGCTATATCAGTTGTTATTTTATTTCTGGAATATGGGATAATGGACTACTCATTTGAGAGGCAAGATGCTATAAAGTGGAAAGATAATCTAATGTTAATATAGTTTTGTTGATGTTATTAATAGCCCATGAACTTTGCATGAATTTTGTATTTTTTAAAGTTTTACAGTGTTGTTTATATATTTATTTGAAAAGGAGAGAGAGAGAGAGAGAGAGTGCGAGAGAAAGTCTTGATCTTATATCTACCGTTTCTTTCTCCAAAAGCCTACAACAACTGGGACTGGGAAAGGTCAAAATCAGGAGCCAGAAATGCCATCTGTCTCTTCAACCAGGCACCCAAGTACTAA
This sequence comes from Oryctolagus cuniculus, assembly GCF_964237555.1. Lineage (NCBI taxonomy): Eukaryota > Metazoa > Chordata > Mammalia > Lagomorpha > Leporidae > Oryctolagus > Oryctolagus cuniculus. The sequence goes on along the minus strand of NC_091437.1, from coordinate 103,977,690 downwards.
GGCCATCATCTGCTCCCTTCACAGGTGCATTAGCAGGAACTTGGATCTGAAGAGCAGTTGCTCTTATATGTGATGCTGACATTCCAATCAGCAGCTCTGGTCCACAACACCTACCCCATCTTGGTCATTTATGATTATAACTATTTTATCTTGTCAAAATGTATAAATTAGTGATTTGGGTGTGATATATATATATATAATGGGACAGGTTTTTCTACTCAGCTTTGCTGGCCTCTTCAAATGGTCAGTGTTCCATAAGGGTCAAACCTTGATGCACAAGTGCCTTCTATATTGTTGATATCTCACTGGGCCAAAGGAAATTACATGATCAACTCTAGGTTGAAGTGGAAGGGAAGAACATAAGGTAAAATTATATTAAGATATGATCCATTCTCACAATCTTCTGCAATAGGTACACAAAGGAAAAGCAACTCTGAAGGCAGCTGGTGAAATATAATTATGTGTGGAAGGGCTGAGTCAATAAGCAAGGGCTACCAAAGTATGAAGAGTCTGATAATTTTGGAAAATCCACCATTACTGAAGTAGTTATGCAACCATGTTCTGACACCAGAGGAAAGGGCACAATTGTGCAACAGGAATGTCAGTCCTTTTTCATCTCTTCAATTTTCATGCTCCTTTGACTCATTTTCTTTTGGAAGAAATTTTGATTTATTATCTATGCATGTTTAACTTTTTTCCCAACAATATTGACTTTACTTTTATCTGTTGTATATAAAATACATCCTAGAAAAAATATTTCCTCTATAAAATCAGTTGTCTCTCAAAAAATGAACTCCTATACAGCCAGTACAACTGAGAGATACTAAGAATCATATTTAATAAAAGTTTAAACAATATCCTATCTCTTCTAAAACTTAAAGTGGGATTCCAGCTGATTCCCGAAGTCTTAATTTCTTCAATAACAAGAGCCGGATGAAGCCGTTTCTTGTAAGAGGTATTTCTGCATAGTTGGTCCATGTCTGACTGACCTTAGGTTCTCTCTCACATTATCCTGGGTGAATGTGTCAGATGGGAGAGCCCTTGTGGTTTGGCTCACCAATACTGTTCCTAATGAAAGTTAACGTCTTTGACCACTCTAAGTCTTAACACCGCAAATTGCTGACATCTGAGGTTTCCTATCCAGTTTACAAAATATTCCACAGAATTTTCAGTGTTTATACGATATAAAAACACTGATATTGAGCTTAGGGATGCATTTCATGTCCAGGACACTATTCTTCATAACTGTTTAAAATTTTTGACTAATTGGATTAAATAAAGTCTAAATAAATGAGTTATGAAACCATTGGTTGCTTTAGAAGTAGTCACTGACAGCTTCTTGAATTTGTTTCTTGAGTTCATTAATAGAAAGAACTATCTGCTGCTGATTTATACAGAGAAAGCTTATTTCTTTGATGCTCATTCACTTTCTGAATGCACAGGAACTTTACTCTCCGTTTCTTCATTCAGCACATTATTATAGTTCTACCCTCTTCAAATAGGGCACTCTCAGATTGGACCTCCAGCAAGGAAGAGTTTTGGAAAAGTAAACAAGTGTTAAAGATTTCAGCATACAATTGAGATTGTTACCTACTGTACTCTTAAGAAACACTAATAAAAATTAACTCTAGGTTGTTCTGTGAGAATGTAGGCAAATTTCAGAAGCATCTATGTTTCATAGTTACTGTGGGATTTGCACATTGCATGGGGCTTTTAAACTTTCTTCACCTCAATAAAGGAGACCTGTCTATATTGACTGAATTTTATCATTTTTTTCCCTGGACATTTTCCATTTTCTCTTATTAGAGAATATAAATTAGTCAACATGCCTAGGAAGGGGTAGAGGAATCATTAGAATACATTGTTTTGTGAAGGAACACAGATGGAAAATGTTCTGTAATTTAATTTGCCCCCTCTATCTTTGTTATTTATGGAACAAGTCAACCTCTTGACTGGTCTGTGCACCCACTAATTGGATGGAACATTGCATTGGTGTTCTTAGGAACCACTGATGGTCACTCTGGAAACTGTGGTTACAGCTTGTACAGCCAAAGTGCTCAGGGAAGAAACAAATTTACTTGAGAGAATCTGCTTACTCTGTTTTTCTTAATTAGCATTCATTCCTGGCAAGAGGTTGATTTCTGCTATGACAGAAACTAATCTAACTCTGTATCTTCACAAATCATAAAACCAGGGTTAAAATATCTCAGCGTCTCATTCTTCTGGAAGCAATGTATGAAATTTAAAGTTCTTTTCTAATTGCTTCTATTGAGGAAGTCTGATATTCATTAGCTGAACTAGTTAAAGCTAGGTATTAATGAGGATATTTTTATTTCCTTTCACTTGATAACATCAACTCCCAGCCAAAGTGAGTACCATTGTCCACAAGAGAAGCAGGAGAAAAAGTGCAAGCTGGCCACCTGTCAGTAATAAGGCATCTATACATATTTCTCATCAAAGATAATACTGATTAGAGTGTTTGTAGAAAAGAATCTCCTCTTTCTGTGGAAATATGATAAATGCAAGATGTATTCTCTCTACCTCACTAGTAAAAATAATTTCATTTTCAATAGCATAATTTTGATTTGTATTCTGAAGTGTTTCCCATAAGTAGTAAAAGATAGGAAAGTTTTAATACATGTTTCAAAGGAATACTTTCCAGAGGAAGAATTCGTTTCCAATTTGGGAAACTAGTAGTATGTACCTCTGATGTGGGAAAAATAAGCTGCAACAAATACCATCAGAAGTTTCTCTTTCCAAGCAGCTTCCTAAAGAAACTTGTTATTTATTAGTGTGAAAAATTACTCTATGGGGACACTATTTGCAGAAGTAGGTGCCTAGTGCAGAGATAGTAGATCTCTGTCACTTGTAATAAACTACCTCTTGGTTCTGAAGGTTTGTACAGATTTTCTCTAAATGAGTGACTTTATCTACCAGTTAGACTAAAAATTACTTTTGGCACAATGACACAAAGTAGTTACTGGGCATTTCTCTTATTGACTAGTATCTCTTTGCAGAACAAGAGTCTACACTTAATAAAATTCATATTTTGACTCTTGATTGTTTCATAAAAGTATTTCTTGAAGAAAGAACTCATTATTTCTTTGGAAGAACTTTAGTCCATTTAATAAAACTTCATTAAAATCTAGATCTGCTTCTATTCTCAGTGTGATGCAGATTACTATCCCCTTCCATTTGTCATATAAAAATGGTATATGTTATGTGGCATAGGAAGAGTGGCAACTTGGTGGGATTTCTTATGTTGCTGTGTCACTTTGAGGAATTGTATTTCATCATTACCTTATTTCCATCCTGTAAAAAAGCATGATCATGTTGTACTTATTATTAAATGATTAAACAACATCCCTTGTTTACTTCCTCCAGTTCATCAGGACCCTCTTACCACTCTACTGCTATCTAAGTTCTCTTGCAGCAGCATGGCGTGGTTAGACTAGTGACTTCTCAAGCAAGAAAATATAAGCTCCAATCCTGGCTTCATCACTAATCATCTAATCCTTGATAGAGTCATACTAAAGCTGGCATTGACTAATATTTTTCTTTTTGTTTATTTATTTATTTTTAGGATTGCTTGCATTTGAACAAAGGCTTGCCAGGTTTCCAGTGGATTAGGGATGTGTTAGAAAGGAAGAACAGAAAAATACATTTTGGTATGTATGAAGTACAAGTCAAATCCCATGGAAGTAATCCTGCTATAATATTGTGGGTAAAGTAAGACATGGAGGCAAATGAATAAATTGTTCAATGAATATATGTTTCTTTAGAGGTGTAACGTTGATGGTAAAGAAAAAAAGCACCGCAAAATCATGTGTTTGTTTTCTTAAAGCAACATGTTTTGTTTGAAAGTATTTTTGAATACTTAATTTAAAAATCTTTTATTTATATGATAAACAAATTTCATATATACAGTTGTGAGCAGAATGATACTTTGTACCCTACCTTCTCTCCTGTTCACACTCACTCTCCCTTCTCCTTCCTTTTTATCTTTTTCTTTTAATTTGTACAGTGACATACTTTCAGTTTATTTTGTAATCACAAGCTTAATCCTCCACTAAATAAAGGATTCAATAAGTAGTAAGTAGAGAAACTACTGTTCATCATGAATATAGACAGTGACTGTAAACAATAATCAAGTCTCAAAATGTCAATTTTGCTCTTATACAGTACATTTTTTGTACTATGTATATTAGTTACCACAAATCAGGGAAAACATGATATTTGTCTTTTTGGGACTGGCTTTTTTTCACTGAGAATAATGGCTTCCTACTTTTTAATCTACAATTTTGGGTACCTTATGTGTTGTGTGCTTTATCTACATTAAATATTATAAACACTGCATAGAGGAAGAGACTTAGTCTCAAAGAACATAAGAAAGATTTGGATTCCTCATCTTTAGCAGGATTCATTATACTCCAAACCTTGTCTTGTTTATAATGTTCATTGAACTAGGTGGTTAAGAAACCAGAATGAATAAATCACGTTCAAGAGGCTTTTAACAGACATTAGACAATAAACAAGTACACTGCCCAAAATACAGAAAAGAGTGTTTTATTTAAAGCAGAGACAGAACAAATATTCATTTAGTATATTTTAAACTACCATTTTGAAGCAATCTACTAATAAATGTATATCTTGGTATTTTATGATTTCTTCCTAGTCCTTTATACTGGCATCTCCTTTCTTTTTCTTCTTTTCCCATCTGAAATGTCTATGGTCTCAAAAGTAATTACTTCTTGAAAAAAGTTTTCATGGATTCTAAATGCTACCTAATGGAAGCCATAAGCATGGAGTCTGCTAGCATTTAGAGTGGTATAATACATATGCCAGGTTGAATCAAGTGGGAGAGAAGGTTAATCATTCTTTTAAATTGGCAGTGTTGCTGGAGGTGGATTAATATGCTTTTGGAATCCCTTATGCACAGTAAAGCTCCTTGAACACAATCATTATGTTCGTGGTTTAGGTTTTGAATTAAACGTGTCTCCTGTAGTCAGCTGAACCAACTCCTTTAATTTCTCTGCCCACATTGGGTGATAGATTTCTCATTTCAATACATAATCTATTTTTGAAGATGTGTAATTAAATCAGACTCTAACATTGGCACCCGGAAACTGGAAGAATCTGCTTTCAAATGACTAATCCTGTTTTCACTGTGAATGTAGCCTTTGCCCTAGGTAAAACAAAAACATGAAGAGAAGTAGAATGTTCCTATGTGGCTGTGGAGCACGGAGCACTCTGAACCTGTCAGCTGCCTGGCAGTGCAGGCTTTGACTAGATACCAAAGAACAAAATGTGAAATTGGCACAGCCAACTTCTTGTTGCACAGGATATCCCTACTTAAATTTGACAACCAGAATATTGTACAATTTAAAATTTTTGTCATCTGGTTTTCTTTAGTCTTCTTTTTGGGGATGAAAGCTTTGAGAAGTTTGTTTAAAATCTGTACTTTTGATGGTGAGCTTTAACCAGATCTGTCGAGGAGTCATCCATCAAAGAACATGCCCAAAGCTTATCACTCAAGAGCCCAGGTGCTATGCTAAGGAACCAGAAACTTTGCAAAAAGTGGCTCTGTTTACCCACTGTATTTAAAATATGACATTAGCAGTACTTTTTTTTTTTTTCTAAATTCAACTAGAGCTTAGGTAAAGACAAGACATGGATCTGAGTCTAAGGTGCACATAGCTGACTTTACTGATTCCTCCATTCCTCTATTTCTCAGAATTACATGGAGACTCCAAAAAGCTTAATAAAAATAGAATTAAGATAGGTTTATTTTGTTGCATCTATGCCTGAAATCTGTGCATAGTTTTTTTTTTTTTTTTTTTCATAATACACATTTTCCTTGAACTCTTTGAAGACCCCTCAGGCTTTGTCCCAACTAGTAATTTTCCAAGAAATCAAATTCTGCTGTCATTTTTCACTTAATATTTGCTCATGGTAGTCTTAGCCTCTTTTGTTCTTCAGCGAGGAAAGCCGCATAAGACCTTGGAATATGTGAAGGGTTCCATAAGTAAATGAAGATAACAGTATGAATGTGATGTGGGGAGCAACTCGGACTAGACTAAGTTACTGGAATTAAGACTTATTCTATGCATCTGCTCTCCCACAATATGGCGCTGGGAGAGGAGTAAACAGCTTCTACACAGCTGCCTCCAGTTCAGCCAATAAACTGTAGGACTTGCTCCTGATTGGAGGAGAGCAGCGTACTCGGCGTGTGGGCAGCAGAGTTGGGATTGGCAGAGGAGGACTATAAAGGAGGAGAGAGACGGCATGCACCAGGAACATCTAAGGGGAACATCTGAGGAAACACCTGAGCAGCCCCCGAGAAAGCCGGCCGGCGGTGTGCTGCTCCCCTGCGGAAGTGGGGAAAGTGGCCAGGGGGAACCGCCCTTCCACGGAGGTGGAAGGGACAGTAGCCAACCCGGGAAGAACCAGCAGCAAACCCGGGGAGGGCCGAGCAGACGAAAGAACAGCGCAGGGTCCTGTGTCGTTCCTCCACGAAGACGGGGAGCGACATAATGGTGCCGTGACTCGGATATGAAGCCTAGGCAGGGTTTAGTGTCGTTCCTCCACGAAGAGGGGGAGCGACAATGTGATTAAAACTGAAGGTCAAGAGTGGAAAAGGTACTTTTAAATAAGTAAGACGGAGGATGTTAAAAATAATAAGGAAAATTTGAACTGAGGACAAGGAGGACTGGAGAACTACTGAGAATTTTTTAATAGGGGAGGAGTGTTTGGCTTGTTTGTTATACCATGTCTGGTAGTTGTGTACCAGATAAAATTGTGAGAGCCACTGTATGAATGGAGTCCATTAAGAAACCTAAATGTAGGATACTAACATTGGTGTTTTGAGGGTACACTCTATAGGATCAGAAATTAGGAAAGAAAGGAAATCTGAAGTAATTTGAACATCATACGATATGGAAGCTCGGAGATATCTTTATTTATTTAGCCAATGTTTGTTGAGCGCCTACTATGAGGTAGGTGCTCTGTTTGTGTGCCATGGCTACTGGGATTAAATATGGCCCCAGGGAACTCCAAACATAGTTTAGGAAATGCATCAATCATGTGTTATAATCCAATATGGATCTTCTATTTAATGTATCATAAAAGCATAACTTTGTAAAACAAAACATAACAGTGCTTGGAGTAGTGAATCAGGGCATTAATAGTGAGTAACTCTTTGAATTGGATTTTAAATGTGAATAGGAATTTTCCAGTGAAGAAAATACAAATGGATATCAGCCAGAAGTGAGAAAAAGTTAATCAAAAATCATAAAAGAAGCTTTTAGTTTTACTACAGCATAGTAGTAAAAAATATTGCCAAATCATGGAAAATAAAGTGTTAAAGTTGAAATACAAGTATAAACTGTCTTATATTTCCTGTGAAGACAGATATGTGTCATTTGACAAAATGGGTTACTTATATCTATGTTAAAATAGAAGCTGTTGAGTAAAGTATTAAAAAAACACTAAAGCAGAGTTGGATTAAGTGTATGACTTATTGATCAAAATATCTGTATTTCATGTTTCAGGTTAGACACTATTATATCAATTTAACAATGCATTCCCTATCTGATGAAAATGTGTGATCCATTTTTATCTCAGCAAGTTTTAACTTCACATTTTTTTCTATTTAAAATGCAAAAGATAATCATAAATTTTGGAGGTCCTGAGTACTGCTCAGATTCCTTCTTTGATGTGATGAGACTATACTGTTGTAAACTAGAATGATTGCCCTCTTATGTCCATCATTCCCATTGATGGTCCCATGGATCAATTTGGGCTTATTGCATACAATCATCTGAATATCTTGTTCAAATTAGTCATTAGGCTGTGGTTCAGCAAGTGTCAGGAGACACCCAGGAATAAGAATACTGAGCGGAATAACCAGTTGTTGTAGTACACAGTGTGATTTTAAAAATTCATTCTATCCACTGCCAAGAATGCAGAGGGATCATGGATACTGTGAACACATAATGGGAAAAGTTTTATTATAATTCAGATTCTTTAGGTGGATTAAAACTTTGGAGCACAGGTTTCCAATAACATAATTTTTATTATAAGTCTAACATATTATAGATGGTGCCAAATTGTGGTGATGCAAAAATGAATAAGATGGTACACTTGCCATCACAGCTGACATCATATGTAAGCAATGGGCAGATAGAGAGAAATAATTGAGTATACTTGAGGCTATGTGTACAGATAAACAATAAACATGTGAATTAAGTGCAGAAATAGGCAAAGATCACTCATGATGTTTCAAAAGACTTTATTTTCTCTAAATCCAGAGCTGTTAACTATATGGTGGTAATGACCAAATCTATATTTGTATATAGGTATTTCTACTCTGGGCTCTAGATCCAAATATAAATTGTCTACTGAATATTTCTCATTGGATATTCCCAGTCATCTCAAAGATATCATAAAATATATGTGAAATTCATCAGTTTTCTTCCCAAACCAATCATTTTCCAAATATATCTGTTAATTAATAGCATCACTTTAACTCCAATCTGAGAGTCATTCTTTACTCTTTCTCCCTTCCTTAAACTCCACCTGCAACAATCACTGTCATAACTATATTTGAGAGCTTTCCACTCCTTTTTGTCCTTGCCACACTCATTACATTTCTTACTCAGATACAACAGCCCCATTTACTTTCTCCCTGCCTCTAGTGTTATCTCTTATTCTTCTCATTGAACCTGAATTTCATTCAACTGCTTAGAGTCCTTTTATAGTTTCTCTCTGACTCAGAAAAAGCCCTCATACCCTATGCTTCTGTCTATACTCTACCCTCCTCTGGTTCTTCTCTCCTTACCATCACTTTCTATAAAGTTTTATCAGTGTTTGAGAGCCTTCAGTTCTTTAAATGTCTTTTCTTACCCATGAGTTTTTTCCAGGCTATGCCATTAATCTCTGTCATTCTTCATCTTCTTTAACTAAAACATTCTCATGATTTAGATTCCAGAATAAGCATTTGTTCATTTGTATCTCTGGTTTCTCCTTACTTCCAATTAAATTCTCTTACTAGATATGTCTTTAAAGTCTGGCACATACAGTTACCCCTGAGATGCAGAGTTTTTAGTTTCTTTTGCCTAATGGAGAGTAAACTCCCTGTGAATAATGTCCTTATTTTCTTTGCTTACAACTGTATATTCATGCATTATCATCTGTGTCATAGCTACTTACTCAATGTTTATTTCATTGAAAGACTAACATACAGCTTTCAGATAACTCATAGACTATTAAGCAAATTAATTACTTATTTCCCATAAATAAGAGAAAAATGTATATCAGAACCAATCAGTGGCAATAGGATTGGAAAAAAAAGGGGAGTGATATCAACTGATATGATTTATATTTAATCTAAATGTTATTTTGTTACTGAATTTGTTGTGAAGAAGTTAGAGTTCACAGTGCTCATTAATTCCACAACCTCCAACCTGGAAAAATGCATACATGGGTGATATCCATGAGATAAATAAAGGAAGTATCTTTTGAAGATAAGATTGATTGCTTATTTAGTCATATAATCAGTTGTAAGTGTCCATGGGATATTTAGACAGAGATTTCTAATAGGTTGTTAGTTAGGAATGTAAGGGGCTCAGTAGAGAAGGACGTGAGCTTGGGGTCAAGATTTGTGATACAGGTAATGCCTATAATCACAGAGTGGATAAAATGACATATGAAGGGCAGAGGGAGCTTCAGAGAGGCTTATACCTCTTAGAAGAGGGCAGAAGCAGAGTGCTCAAGGGAAGAGAGGAATTAAATGCACAGGGGGAGGAGAAAGAAGTAGCTGACTCAGATGTCACTGCCATGAAGATGAGAGATTTTTGGGTTGTCAACTTTGACAAACATCATCAAACAGTGTAGAAAACGGACATTTAACGAGCAATATTCATTAAATTTAGCCCCAAGTTGGTTATTGGTGAGTACTATTGTAATGAAGAGAAGTAAGAAGAAAATACCAATGTTGCAGTGAGTTATGCAGTACACACAAGATGTGAAAATACTCACAATGAGAAAAAAATGAGTTTTTGATGAGCTCTGCTTTGAAATTAGTGATACAGTAAAGGTAGTTGAAGAGTAATCTAGCATCACATGTGAGCACTTTGTGATGGGAGGGAGGGTCAACTTTATATGCTCATATGCCAAAATAAAACTGCTAATAGAGGAAGAGTTTTAAAATTTAACAGATGAGATAAGACAATTAATAGAAAATCCTGACAAGAGGAGAATGATGATTTACAAAACACATAGAAAAGATTTACTTGTACACAAAAAGGAAAAAGTCTGATGGTGTTTTCTCTGGGAAATATTTTCAGGAAGTAGAGCCACCTACAGCATCTGCCCGTATGAAATATCCTACATTCTTACCTACATTTACCATCCCCATTACAGTTAAATTGGTGTTCTTTGATTAGTTCTGGTAAGGGAAAATGAGCAAACTGATGTATATAATTTCTAAACTGAGGTCATTAGGAATCTGTGTCCTTCCTCCATGTGTCTGGTCCCCTGCCCCAGAGACATTGGAGGCTATACATTGCGGATGGCATGGATTCAGATGGATCAAGATGAAGATCAGTAATGAACTTAGCAGAGAAGTAACTTACTGTTTTCTATTGAGGTTCCTGAGCTAAATAGAAAAACACTTCTGTGAGAACTTGAAGAGACTGGTGAAACCTGAGACAGAGGAGGGGAGTGGAGAAGAGGGAGAAAGAGATGAAGGTGGAAGGAGGGAGGGAGGGAGAACACAGAAAGTGCTAGGCAGTTTCAGTGACATATACCCTATTGAATTGTATACAAAGAATTCAGAAGGGAGAAGAATATACTAAAACTTAAGGAGTACAAACAGAAACAAATAAAAAATAATTAGAAAAGTAGGTGGTATATTAGCAGAAATAGCCATAAAATATGCTGGAATGTAGTTTTTTAAAAAGTCGTATTTGTAAGAGTCAGTTGTTTCCAAAAGGTAAAAGGCTTATGGCAATGGAAAAGAAACCATCTAATTTGATGACCAAACTTAACAACAAAAGAGCCATTTCAGTAGGGCTGTGGGATCAGGTGTACTGTTACAATGGGGAATAAAGTCAATACAACATGAAGAAAGTTTGAATTCATTTTTAAGAATTGTCAATTAAGGTATACAGAGGGCATTTCAAGGGAAGGGATGATTCTTTTTTTTTTTTTTTTTTTTTTTGGACAGGCAGGGTTAGACAGTGAGAGAGAGACAGAGAGAAAGGTCTTCCTTTTTCCATTGGTTCACCCCCACCAAGTGACCGCTATGGCTGCTGCGCTGCACCTATCCGAAGCCAGGAGCCAGGTGCTTCCTCCTGGTCTCCCATGCAGGTGCAGATGCCCAAGCACTTGGGCCATCCTCCACTGCCTTTCCAGGCCACAGCAGAGAGCTGAACTGGAAGAGGAGCAACCAGGACAGAATCCGGCGCCCCGACCGGAACTAGAACCTGGTGTGCTGGTACCTCAAGCAGAGGATTAGCCTAGTGAGCCGCGGCGCTGGTGGGAAGGGATGATTTTTTAAAAAGGTTATATTTAAAAAAAAATCTTTTAAATTAATGAAACTTAGGATAATATGTAGACCAATGAAATATAGTACCAAGAGACTGAAGGTGAAGAATAGTACATTAAGGCATTTTTGTGAAATTAATTGTGTTCCCCTAAGGTGACTGTATTTGGAAATAGAATCTTTAGGGAGATAATTAGGCCCTTGATCCAGCAGGATGGGTATTTAGTACAGAATAGGAACGTCCCTAGATTTCTAAAACTCTGTACATTCAGGGGAAAGGCCCTGTGAAGACACAGTGAGATGTGGATGAGAAACTGCACTAGAAACTAACCCTGATGGCACCTTTGGCTCACATTTCCAGCCTTTGTACTGGGAAAATTAATACTTGTCATTTAAGCCATCCAGCCTGTGGAGTTTTGTTATGCCAGCTTTAGCTGACTAAGGTAGACATGCACGTGCGTTGGAACATGAACAGGAGAAATAAATATTGTAAGCAAGAGACAACATCTGGAACACAAGATGTCAACACTGGTGATAACACAACTCCATGCTATTAATTAGGGAGATATAGAGCCGGCGCCGTGGCTCAATAGGCTAATCCTCCACCTTGCGGCGCCGGCACACCGGGTTCTAGTCCCGGTTGGGGCGCCGGATTCTGTCCCGGTTGCCCCTCTTCCAGGCCAGCTCTCTGCTATGGCCAGGGAGTGCAGTGGAGGATGGCCCAGGTGCTTGGGCCCTGCACCCCATGGGAGACCAGGAAAAGCACCTGGCTCCTGGCTCCTGCCAGGATCAGCGCGGTGCGCCGGCTGCAGCGGCGGCCATTGGAGGGTGAACCAACGGCAAAAGGAAGACCTTTCTCTCTCTGTCTCTCTCTCTCTCACTGTCCACTCTGCCTGTCAAAAAAAAAAAAAAAAAAAAAAAAAAAAAAAAAAAAATTAGGGAGATATAAAAAGCAGAAAGCAACAAAACAGCTCTCTGAGTATACCTTTTTTAACCTTTATAAACCAGCCTGGGAGAGTAGGGGAGCATTCGGATGAAGACATGAGACATGACAGTTTCCTCTCTTTGAAATAGTATCACAAATGGTAATCACTGAAGGACACATTGATAAAAATGCAATCTTCAAAGAACCATAGATAAATCATCTGCAAAACTGATCTTATCATTGAAAGAGGACTTCAAATAAACAGAATTAAAGATTTTAAAGTTTCTTTAAACACTACTTTTATTTGTATTTATTTGTATTTTTATTCATTTTACCATGTACCTTGCTAGCATGTTTTTTATGGATCATTTTTGTGTTGTTACTATTTTTAACAGAGATTCCAGATTTCCATTTTAGAATTTTTATTTTGAGAAAGAGGTCATTTGGGCATTTTCTGAAAGAAATCACTTCAAAAGTGTGGCAATATTCTAAAATTCTGAGACCATGGTTTTGACCCATTACATTTACTCTGGAATCATGTTTGAGATTGGAAAGTGTGACATGAAAATTTGCAATTTGCCATGGCTTCTTAAAAAACATGTTTATATTTAGTTTATGTATCTCTTACCTAAAAGTAGTCTCAGAATTCTACAAAATTTTGTTTTCTTATATTCTTATTATCTTTAACAAAATAATTGAGTAACTGCCTTGCTTTTCTCATGCTAGATTCACCTTGGAGGACAATTAGAGAAAACTCAACATTTTAGGAAACTTTATAGGCTCATATTGTATCTAGAGGCTTAATCAGATTTGCACCTTTTTATTCTTATTTTATTCTGGAGAAAATACTTTTTTTTTTTGGAAAACTTTTTGCTTCAAAATAAAGGGTTCTTTTCCCTTTGAGTAGTATTTCTATTAGAGGGCTTGCTGCCCCAGGACTGACCCACCTGAGGTCCCCATTGTTAACATCTGTATCGTGTCTACTGGTTTGGGGTTTCTTTTAATACTTAACAGACATGCCATACCGCTTTCATGTAGTTTCTTCTTTTTTCTTTTCTGTCCTAAGATCATCCTGCTCTGCTCCATTGCTTTTTCCCGAAGTCTCCCATCACCACTTAATATGGCCTGGTGAGTATACACAGTGGTATTGAAGGGATAGTAAAAAGCAGAGCTACTCATGGTGGATATATCCTTTAGAGAATTTCACTTTCCAAGTAAATACTTTTTTCCTTTGGAAAGTATTCCTTCTTTCCTCTTTAGATCTTAAAAAAAAAAAAAAAATTCCATGAGGTCTGTCATTTAAACCTGCTCCTGGGACAGATTACAAACTATAAAAGCTCCAGGAAGAAAATTTAAAATACAAGGTAATGCGTAGACAGACACAAAGTGAGTGGCGGAAAACTCCAAGGGTTTGAATGTTCAGTAAAACGCACCAAAGACTGCCTTTTTTCCCCAGCACATCTTTTGATCTTAAAATTCAAACTGTATCTCTCACCCAATAACACATTTTTTTTTTTTTTTTTTGAAAAGCAATTGCAGTGCTTGGTGATTTGGGCTAAGGTGGGAAGAGTCCTGGGAGTGAGCCACAATATCATCATGATTTTGATCGTGGCTGAAATGCAAAAGGTCAGACACACACAAAAAAGCAGCGTTTTATGCATAATAAGAAGGCAAGTTATCTGTTGCCAACCAAATTCTTTGAAAACTACAAATAAACGTTTTGTAAGAAGAGAATTTAAAAGTAATGTCTCCATTTCAGCACTTTCTACCTTTGCTACCTTTGGCAACTCTTAAAAGTGAAAAAGACAATTGAAGTTGAACAGAAGGGAAAAACTCTCCATACTAAACCAAAAAACAAAACAAAACAAAACAAACAAAAAAACCCAGAATACAAAAAACAAAAAAAAAAGAACTTGGCCTTCAAAAAAGAATTGTTCAAGTATCATTTTGACTTTGGCCCAAATTGAAACACACAGAAATTAGTAGAATAATTGTTGAAAGAGAATGTGCTTCAGAAATTGGAAGTCTCAAAAGCTGGACTTTAATTTCTGGCTTGGTTATCACAAGTACTTCAATTTGAGCCTTGATTTATTCATCTGAAAAATGGAGAAAATTATATAAAACTCTGTGAAGTTTATAGATATTGATGTAAAGTACTTGCAGTACAGCACATCTGACTCTATAAATCTGTTACTTGTGGCTATTATTTGTGGCTATTTGTGAATGCTGGTAGGATTGGATTATTATAATCAGAAATTAATTTTAGAATTGTGGAAAAAATCCCTACTGCTTGCAAATGTGATTTTCCAAGCATAGATTTATTGTAATATTTTAATTTTATGCAAAATTGACTACAAAAAGTATAATGAATTTTTTTTTGTTTTTTAATTACTTGTTTCATCATTAACAATTTCCAGCAGGCAAAGATTTTCTAAAGGACTTTGAAGTATAGTTATATTTGAGTGAAAGAGCAAGGAAAGAGAAATAAACTATAAAATATGAAAAATATTGTGATATATTACAGTGATTATTTTGATGTTTTGAGCAATGAAAGTAATCATTATATCTTTTAAGCAAAAAGGAATTAATTTAAAAGTATTTACAAATATGGCTATTGGAAATAAATAATTGGTTTTTATGAAATATAAAAATATAGAAAATATATAATAGTAATATTCTCAGCTGTGAGGTTACTAGTAGGGAAAATATATACACAAGGGAGAACAAGAAACCTCAGTAAGAGTTAAATAAATTCAAATGTTTATAATAAAAATAAAGATGAAATCAGACAATTTAAACATCAGACTAGCTAGCTATACTAGAAGCATGTGAATGATCTATCATGTAAGTATATTTCTCTGAATAATGTAAAGTGAATCCATTTCAATGACAAAACAAGCAACAATTGAAATTATATTAATTTTAAGCATACAAAGGAAAGGCAGTATAATATATATAAAATAATTTGTAATTGGAAATGGCATAATATTCTGGAAGATAAAATTATGTAAACACAGAGACTCAATCCTTTTATGTGTTGTGTGTGCTAAATTATGCAAATAACTCATAGCATTCTCCATTAAAAAAAAACCATGATGCTAAATATATACAATGACTGATTGCAAGACAGGGAATCTATCTTTTCTGTTATCATTCTTCTTCTTTTTTTTTTTTAAAAAGCTGCCATTTGCTAGGTCTACACAGAATTGTGTTGTCAACCTATGTTTATAAATATAATACCCTCAAAATAAGTCCTATTTTAATGAACTCTGCCTTTCAAAGGACAAAAGCAAAGCTAAAGAATACTTTATACTTAGGAGTTTGGCTCAACGTCCCAGGTTGGAATAACAATGAACATGACTGGACTAGCTGATGGACCACTTTTGTCCAGTGAATTTTGATCTGAAGGGTTTAGCAAAAGGCAAGCCTAAAGTTCCACTCTGTCTACTTCTATCCCAAAGGCTAACATTTCGTTTTGAATACTAGTGTTTTTGTCTTGAAGGAATAGGGGTAAGGGGGAGAGACAGCGGCAAAAGTAAACTGGATATTTGTCCATTTCCCTACAAAGAAGTAGAATTTCAGACTTCCTTAATTCGCTATATGTCTAGGAACGTCGGAATTGCAAAACACAGGTGCGTAAAACCTTAGTTGCAAGGCTCAACTAAACATTCTTGCCTTGATTAAACATAGCAGTACTTATTTTTTACAAAGTGGTTAAAAAAAATAAAAAGCACAAAGAAGACTGAGCTTCTTTGAAAAGTCATTAGGTAAATTTATAATTCCCACTTAGAAATGAGAAAATCAATACAGTTTTACAACTTCCATTTGATACTCTGCAGTAGCAAATCTCTACAAAACTTTATATTGTTTTGTTCTTGTTAAGATTTCCCTTCATATCCAAGATTTCATTAAAAAAATTCCAAGACAGGCATTTGATGTTGTGGCTAAGAATCTGCTTGGGACTCACACACACCATATCTAAGTGCTCCTAGTGTGTACCCTGGGAGGCAACAGGTGATGGCCTAAGGACATGGGTCTCTGCCTCCATGTGAGAGACTAATATTGATTTTTGGGCCTCTGGCTGTGACCTGGACAGTCCTGACTCATGCAGGCATTTGGGGGAGTGAATCAGTGGATGGAATATGTTTCTCTGCCTGTTTCTGTCTTTCAAATAAATATGAATTAAAAAAAAATATTAAAAATCCCTTACTTGTAAAGATAGAATGTGTTGATAAAAATAGAAATTTCTGAAGGTATCATTTAACAGATGTTTATTGAATGTCTATTTTAAGCCTGAGATTTTGATTTAGGTTGGGCTTAAATTCCTATTTCAGGCTCTAGCCTCTTAGAAAAACATTCTCCGTACAGGCACAAACACAATGTACAAAATGATAAAGTTTATTTACAAAATGAGGAAAACACACACTCACACATGGGCATTGTTCAGGAAGAATGGGACAGGAAATGAAAAGAGAAATTTTCATACCCTGCTTGCTCTGGGTCCACAGAGAGAGAGAGAGAGAGAGAGAGAGAGGTGGGGCACTTCTGTTTACCAAGCTTCTTAGAAAGAGAAGTGTTTACACAGCACTGCCCCAGGTTCTGGGTAAGAGGAAGTTCATCCTGGGGAAGAGATCATCTGATTGGCAGGTGTGTAGATAAGACTTTGAGGTGTGGCTTCCAGCTACACCCTAGTCTTGCTATCTGGTTTATCCCATATCAAGATGATTTTTTTAGAATAGAATTCTCCATGGATCTCTTGTGTTTTCACTCTCTTGCAAGCAGAGATACTGATAGATTTTGTTCCAGACTATCTTTTCAAACATGTTTGTATAATGAATATCTTTGGAGGTTATAGTGTCTCCCTTCAGACAAAAGGAATGTTCACTGTATAATAAAACTAATAGTCGCATGCAGGGAAAAGTATAGGTTTTTTTGTAACCCATTGTATAGATCTGAATTCTTTTTAAAAAAATTAATTATTTGAAAGGGAGAATAAAAAAGTGAGAGAAGAGAGAGCGAGTGAGAGAAAGGGAGACAGAGATGGAGATCTTCTATATGCTGGTTCATTCCCCAAATAGTTGCAACAGCCAGATTTGGGCCAGGCCATAACCAAGTGCCAAGAACTTCGCCCTGATCTCCCACATGGGTAGCAGAGCCCCTAGTACTTGGACTATTTTCTCCTGCCTTCCCAGGAGCATTGACAGGAAGCTGGATCAGAAGCAGTGATGCCATGACTCTAATATGAATATGAATAATCTGATATGAATGTTGGCATCACAAGTGGCAGATTAATGCTCTGCCACAATAGTGGCCCAGAATATGAGTTCTTAATCTTGGGATTCTAATCTGTAATGCAAACTTGCAATGTATGTGGCATCCACCTATGCCTCACTGCACTGTCCTATGGGACTTGAGGGTGAAGGGGAATTTATGTGAAGATGAATTTATGCCTCTTGCTGTACAGTAAATAATAACATGTCTCTGAGCCAAGATTTTGTGTCTTCTACCAGCATCCATGAACTGCAGCATGTTATCTTTTTATCTTGTAACTGTAAGCATAAAATCTCAGAACCTTTACAATTCCTAAAAGATGAAAGAGAAGACAAAACTCTCATTCTTATAAATTATTTTTTTAAAATATTTATTTATTTATTTGAAAGTCAGAGCTACACAGAGAGAGAAAGAGAGAGAGAACTTCCAACCTCTGGTATACCCCACAGATGACTACAATGGCAAAGGTTGGGTCAGGCAGAAGTCAAGACCTAAGATCTTTTTCTGGGTCTGCCACACATGGGTGTCAGGGGCCAAAGCACTTGGGCCAGCTTCCTTTGCTTTTCCCAGGCCATTAGTAGGGAGCTGGATAGGAAGTGGAGCAGCCGGGACACAAACCAGTGCCAATAAGGGATGCAAGTATAGCAGGCAGCAGCTTAACCTGCTATGCCACAATGTGATCCCCTTTTTCTTATTAATTCTAAGTGGAATTAGACAATCAACAATTAGACAATCGTCAGTTATAGTTTCATTTCAGCTGCGAACTTGAAAGAAGGGCTCTCACAGCAACCATGAAAAAAATAAAGCAGAAGACCCTTGACTTGTGGAATAGCCGAGTAGAGACCTCAAAAAATCTGTTCCTCCACAGAATTAACAAAAGACTGGGGAAGAAAGGTCAAAATAGGGCCTTCTCAGTGGCATAGTGGGCTGTCTCCATCTGCGGAGCCGTCATCTCATGTGGGCACCATTCATGTCCCACCTGCTCCTCTTCTGATCCAGCTCTCTTCTAATGGCCTGGGAAAGCTGTGGAAGATGAGCCATGTGCTTGCGCCTCGGCACCTGTGAGGGAGACCCAGAAGAAGCTCCTGGCCTCTGGTTTCTGATTGGCCCAGCTCTGGCCATTGCAGCCATTTGGGAAGTAAATGAGCAGATTGAAGACCCCTCTCTTTGTCGTTCCCTCTCTCTCTCTGTGACTCTGCCTCCAAAGTAAATAAATAAATACTTTTTTTTTCTTTTTTTTAACTTTTATTTAATGAATATAAATTTCCAAAGTACGACTTATGGATTACAATGGCTTCCCCCCCATACCGTCCCTCCCACCCACAACCCTCCCCTTTCCCACTCCCTCTCCCCTTCCATTCACATCAAGATTCATTTTCGATTATCTTAATATACAGAAGATCAGCTTAGTATACATTAAGTAAGGATTTCAACAGTTTGCTCCCACACAGAAACATAAAGTGAAAAATAATAGATGATTTTTTTAAATGATGATGAAATCAGATCAGACCTATTGTCATGTTTAATCCCAGTGAGAGTCTAGTTGGAAATTGATAATTTCTTTTTTTTTTTTTTTTTACAGAAGATCAGTTTAGTATGCATTAAGTAAAGATTTCAACAGTTTGCACCCCCATAGAAACACAAAGTGAAATATATTGTTTGAGTACTCGTTATAGCATTAAATCTCAATGCACAGCACATTAAGGACAGAGATCCTACATGAGGAGTAAGTGCACAGTGACTCCTGTTGTTGACTTTACCAATTGACACTCCTATCTATGGCATCAGTAATCTCCCTATGCTCCAGTCATGAGTTTCCAAGGCTATGGAAGCCCTCTGAGTTCTCCGACTCTTATCTTGTTTAGACAAGGTCAAGGTCATAGTCAAAGTGGAGGTTCTCTCCTCCCTTCAGAGAAAGGTACCTCCTTCTTTGATGACCTGTTCTTTCCACTGGGATCTCACTCACAGAGATCTTTTGCCAGAGTGTCTTGGCTTTCCATGCCTGAAATACTCTCATGGGCTTTTCAGCCAGATCCGAATGACTTTAGGGCTGATTCTGAGGCCAGAGTGCTATAAATAAATACTTTTTAAAAAGTCAAAATAAACATTTTCAGAACTCTACAAATTAACAAAATTCTTTCAATAATCCACAGAATTATTCAAGAAAAATACTTACTCCTATTTATTTATTTATTTGGAAGACAGAGACCTCCCATCTGCTGGTCCACTCCCCAGATGCCTTCAAAAGCTGTGGAGAGCCAGGCTGAACCCAAGAACTGAGAATGCAATCTGAGCCTCTCAGGTGACTCAAATATTTGTGCCATTACTTGCTGCCCACCATGGTGTACATCAAAAGGAAGCAGAAATTAGAAGAGCTAGGATTTGAAATTAAGTACTCCAGTATGGACTTCAGGCATCCTAAATGGGATCTTAACTGCTAGGCTAAACACCCACCCCAATATTTGAAACCTGATAACAATGTTAATTTTCCCAGAAACTCAACATTAGTTTATCCAGCTCCCGGTTAGTTTTCAAATCCAACAGCTTTACAATGACTATAGCCATGAAAACAGAAAGTGTAGCAACCACGGGAAGAAACAAAAAGCATAGAGGTACCATAAATTCTCCTGCACATTAAATTGTCACTTCTGTTGTTCTCTGAAAAACTCTATGATCAGGATTATCTTTAATTGATCTGATAGAAATCTTACTGTGTATTAATGGGTCTCTGCACAGGGTAGTTTTCAAAAACCATCAGTGACAATTGTTTAACATCAGTTTATCTGATGCAGAAAACAGTTTCAACTAATAAGGGGCTCGCCAAAACCTAAAGGGAAAAATTGGAAAAATATGATGTCAGTAGGGGCTTTGGAAATATCCAACACACTTCTGGAGAACTAGAAATCCAGATGCATGCGTAGGAATGTGTATAGCAAGCCTTTACTCCTAGAAAAGATCCCAGAGGGCCCTAACCTCTCATTTTAGCTGAACTTGAGGTTTTGTAGAAGGAGAAAGTGAATGCTAAGGCAAAGATAGAAAAGTCTGCTGCGTGTTAAAGAAATACCCCCAATATACCACGCAGACCCTTAAATAATCCAGGAGGCTCACTCACTTAACGAGTTTGAGAATGATGTGTCTAATCACAAGCTAAACTTTACACTAAAGTGAGAAATGACTCCAGTGGCTGCAGAAGAAAATAATACAGACTCTAGAATTAGTGCCTGATAGTCACTAAGCAAACAATAGCAGTGACAAAAGTTGGTAGAGCAATGATTCTGATTTCATATTTTGACACATAACTTTTTGAAAACTTAGAGTTTTAACATAAATTATAAGAAATATTACAAAAAAATAAAGTGTGACAGGCACAGGGGAAAGTGTAGTTAATAAAAGCAAGTACCCTGACAATATATTTTTTAAATTAATGAATGCATTTTTACATAGATACAACTTTAGGAATACAGTGGTTCTTTCCCCCATGACCCCCACCCCATTCCCATCCCACTTCCCATTGCCTCTCCCATCTCCTTCTTCATTATGGATCATTTTTAGTACGACTTTACATATAGAGGACCAACTCTATGCTAATCATAGATTTCAACAATTTGCTCCTACGCCCACACACAACATATAGAGTACAGTTTGGGGAGAGAATTTGCAGTCAATTCTCATATTGCAATTCAATAGGGATGGAAGTCCTACCTGGGGAGCAAGTGCACAGTGATTACTATTGTTCCTTTAATAATTAATACTTTTTTTTATGATGTCAGTGATCATCCGAGGCTCTTGTTGTGAGCTGCCAGGGCTATGGAAGCCTTTTGTGACCATAGACTCCATCAGTATTTAGACACGGCCATAAGCAAAGTGGATGTTCTCCTCTCCCTTCAGAAAAGAGCCTGACAATATTTTTGGAGGAACTAAAGGATACCAGCTCTAAAATAATTATAGGAAATGATTAAAACAGTGTTAAAGGAAGGGGTAAGAGTAATGCATAATAAAATAGGACAATATTTCTGTCTCAACCAAAGAGGAGGGTGCAAAAATGAGATGCACCAGTGAAATTGGCATCCCAGGCATAAACATGGATATTCATAGACCTCTTCACTTTTTCTACACCTCACACCACATCAGTGAGGTTCCTATATAATTACTGAGGGATACAAGTGAAATCTCTGAATGTCTCAGACTTTATTTAAGAAGCAGCCTCTAGGGAAACAAAAAATTACAGAGATGACTACAGAAATAACAACAGCAGCAAAAGATACCAGGAAATATTTTAGCCTCTGACATCCACTTACTCAACAAACAGGAGGTTCAACCTACGTTGCTGTAGCTATACATAAAACCTGAAGTTAAGAGCCTATTCACCTCAGATCCTTTTGCATAGCATATCATGACCAGATTTATATTAAAAATTACAGAATATACTAAAGAACAAAAATATAGGGGATGAGACAGAGCAAGCATCAGAACCAGACTTACATATGTCAGAGATCTTGGAAATATTAGACTGGGGATTTAATACAACTATGATTAATATGCTAAGAGTGCTAGTAGAAAAAGTGAACAACATATAATAGCAGATACATAGTATAAGCATATAGATGAAAACTATAAGAATCAAGAGGAAATGTTTGAAATAAAAATTTGTAATGAAAATGAAGTATCCCTTTGATGAGTTAATCAATAAATTGGATACCATCATGGAAAGAATCACTGAGTTTGAAGAAATATAAATAGAAACATTCAAAATTTAAATGCAAAGGAGAAAATATTGAAAGAGACAAACTAGAATGTCCAAAAACAGTGGGAAAGTTACAAAAGGTATAACACGCAAGTGTATGTAATGGAAACACTAGAAAGGAAAAAAAAATAGAAAGGGATAGAAGAAATGTTGGAAGTAATAATGACTGAGAATTTTTCCATTTGATTATAATCACCAAAACATGGATCCAGGGAAGTCAGAGGACAGCAAGTAGAATAAATTCCAAAATATTTAAGCCTAAGCATAACACATTCAAGCTACATAACATTAAAGAGAAAGCTTTGAATGAAACCAGAGGAGAAAATTTATCTACTGAATGTAAAGAATAAGAATTACATTAGACATTTATTCAGATATCATACACAGAAATAATGGAGTGACATGTTTAAAGTAGTGAAATAAAAAACCACCAGTCTAACATTTTGTTTTGAGAGAAGTTATTTTTCAAAAGTGCTGGTGATCTAGAGACTTTCCTGGAAAAACAAAAGAAAATTCCTGGCTAATAGACTGTTTTTCCTCCAATACTACATACCTATGCTAAAGGTTAATTTAAAAATTAAACAAAGTAAAATAATTAACAATAATAACCAATAATAAAATAGAAAAATTAAGGTGATATATAATAAAAAAATTACGTGATGTGATCTTTCTATATTCTTTGCTTTGTATGCCATTCCTGGCTATATGATATGCCTTTCATCATTGTCACATAGTATGTAAGTCGATCTGTCCTGTGTTTTATACCCTAGTGCCTCCTTTACATTTTTACAAATGTGGGTTCAGTTGGCATCTTCTTCTGAAAGACCCCAGATTGTATCAACTGAAGACTTACTTTTAATTGTATCTTTTGCTCTTTTTTCAATTTTTAAAAAATATTTATTTATTCATTTGAAAGTCAGAGTTACGCAGAGAGAGGTGAGGCAGAGAGAAAGACAGAGAGAGAGAGAGAGAGAGAGAGAGAGAGAGAGGTCTTCCATCCAATGATACACTCACCAGATGGCCGCAAAGGCCGGAACTGTGCTGATCCGAAGCCAGGATCCAGGAGCTTCTTCCAGGTCTCCCACACTGGTGTAGGGTCCCAGGGACTTGGACCATCTTCTACAGCTTTTCCAGGACATAGCAGAGAGCTGGATTGGAATGGAACAGCCAGGTCTCAAACCGGCACCTATATGGGATGCCGGCGCTTCAGGCCAGGGTGTTAACCCACTGTGCCACAGTGCAGACCCCTCTTGTTCTTAATCAATTTCTTCAACTCTGAGGAAATGTGGCAGCAGCTTACTTATTGGCAGACATAGCCTCTACAATAATTTTTTATTTCATTATTTAGTCAAAATCTTTTCTTTTTTTTTCAACTTTTATTTAATAAATATAAATTTCCAAAG
This sequence comes from Oryctolagus cuniculus, assembly GCF_964237555.1. NCBI lineage: Eukaryota > Metazoa > Chordata > Mammalia > Lagomorpha > Leporidae > Oryctolagus > Oryctolagus cuniculus. The sequence goes on along the minus strand of NC_091437.1, from coordinate 103,953,802 downwards.
TACAACTTTTCAATTATAGCAGCTTTCCCCCCCATAACCTCCTCCCAACCGCAACCATCCGATCTCCCACTCCCTTTCCCATCCCATTCTTCATCACAATTCATTTTCAATTATCTTTATATACAGAAGATCAACTTAGTATATACTAAGTAAAGATTTCAACAGACTGCACCCACAAAGACACACAGAGTATAGAGTATTGTTTGAGTAGTAGTTTTACTGTTAATTCGCATAGTACAACACATTAAGGACAGAGGTCCTACATGGGGAGCAGGTGTACAGTGACTCTCATTGTTGATTTAACAATTACACTCTTATTTATGATGTCAGTAATCACCCGAGGCTCTTGTCATGAGCTGCCAAGGCTATGGGAGCTTCTGGAGTTCACCAACTGTGATCTTATTTAGACAAGGCCACATTCAAGTGGAAGGTCTCTCCTTTTTCAGAGAAAGGTACTGCCTTCTTTGATGGCCCGTTCTTTCCGCTGGGATCCCACTCACAGAGATCTTTCATTAGGTCATTTTTTTTTTTTTTTTTTTTTGGCCACAGTGTCTTAGCTTTCCATGCCTGCAAAACTCTCATGGGCTTTTTAGCCAGATCCAAATGCCTTAAGGGGTGATTCTGAGGCCAGAGTGCTGTTTAGAGCATTTGCCATTCTATGAAGTCTGCTGTGTATCCTGCTTCCCATGTTGGATCATTCTCTCCTTTTTAATTCTATCAATTATTATTTGCAAACATTGGTCTTATTTATGTAATCCCAGTAGCACTTTTATACATTAATAATGATCTAGTTGAAAAGGAACTTACAAGAAAAATCCTATACACAATACTACAAAAAATTAAATACTTTGGAATAAATTTAGCCTACAAGAAAAATCCCATTCACAATAGCTACCAAAAAAGTAAATACCTTGGAATAAATTTAACAAAGACTGTGAAAGACTGCTATAATAAAAAGATAGAAAAGTTCATAGATAGGAAGAATTAATATGATCAAATAGTGAAAATCTTTTTTTGCAATGGTGTAATCATTTCTTACTTGCAGTAGATGCCTAAATGCCTGCGTGTCATTTCTTTCAGGTGATGACTTGCTGAAGTCTTCGTCTAGGCTAAATGCTTTCTGACAAAACACATTTCTATTAATTGGAACAGCTTTTCTGTTCATATCTTCCACCCACAGTTTTAATGACATCTGCATTAACTAAACACTGTCAAACACCATAGCGATAATACTGCAGTTTGTGGTATGACAGCAAAACTAGCACAATTTCATTTTTCTTTCTTCACAATTTCACAGACAAATGATTCATTTTTTTAAAAGATTTATTCATTTATTTGAAAGTCAGAGTTACACAGAGAGAGAAGGAGAGGCAGAGAGAGAGGTCTTTCATCCTCTGGTTCACTACCAATAAGCTGCAATGGCTGGAACTGCCCCAATCCGAAGCCAGGAGCCAAGACCTTCTTCTGTGTCGCTCCCCCTCTTCGTGGAGGAACGACACAGGACCCTGCGCTGTTCTTTCGTCTGCTCGGCCCTCCCCGGGTTTGCTGCTGGTTCTTCCCGGGTTGGCTACTATCCCTTCCACCTCCGTGGAAGGGCAGTTCCCCCTGGCCGCATTCCCCACTTCCGCAGGGGAGCGGCACACCGCCGGCCGGCTCTTCTCGGGGGCTGCACAGGTGTTCCTTCAGCTAGATGTTCCCCATAGATGTTCCTGATGCATGCCGTCTCTCTCCTCCTTTATAGTCCTCCTCCGCCAATCCCAACTCGGCTACCCACACGCCGAGTACGCTGCTCTCCTCCAATCAGGAGCAAGTCCTACAGCTCATTAGTTGAACTCGAGGCAGCTGTGCGGAAGCTGTTTACTTCTCTCCCAGCGCCATATTGTGGGAGAGCAGATGCATAGAATAAGTCTTAATTTCAGTAACAGTCTAGTCCGGTTTGCTCCCCACACTTCTGGGTCTTCCATGCAAGTGTAGGGGCGCAAGCACTTGGGCCATCTTCTACTGCTTTCCCAGACCATGCAGAAAGCTGGATTGGAAGTGGAACAACTGGGTCATGAACTGCGTTCATATGAGATGCTGGCACTGTAGGCGGTGCCTTTACCCACTATGCCACAGTGCCAGCCCCTCATTAATTACCATATATGTTAGCAAACTCATCATACAATATTTTTTTTTCTTTCCTCAAGTCGAAAGCTTTCACTTTTTCACATAAAGGAAGAACTTTAGGATTCTCCTTGGGCATATTTGAGTTGCCACCATCACTACTTTTGCATCCTGGGATCATTGTAAGTAAGATAACGTTTACTTGAACACAAGCACTGCAATGTTACAACAACGGACCCAATGAGACAATTGCTGAGGGACTAATGGGTGGGTAGCAAACACTGCATGGATATGCTAGACAAAGGAATGATGCATGTCCTTGGTAGGGTGGAATGGGATGGCATAAGACTTTAGCACACTACTCAGAGTAGCACACAATTTAAAACTTATGTATTTTTATTTCTGGAAATTTCCTGTTAATATTTTAGACCACAATTGACTGTGAGTAACTGAATGGCTAGAAAGCAGAAACAGATGAGGAGTGACTATTATATTTATATTCAAGTAATGAGTTACTGACTTTTTCCTCAGGCTTAAGTTTTACTGTATTATTGTTATTATAATTATTATTAGTTCTTCTTTGTCTCCTTCTACTACTTGGGATGATGCTGACTTATGGTTGTTTTACTTCAACAGACAGTGGTTTGGAGAGATATTGTATCAAAGGAGATTGCCATCTATCTATATTTATATCATTTGTATCTATATCTATCTATATCTGTATACATATATATGTATTTTTAAAACAACAGAAATTACAAATATATAGTGAATGGATAGTTCTCAATTGTTTCCACCCTCACTCATTTAGTTTCTATTATCTCTTTCCAAAAGATAACTCTTGTCATAACTTACTTTTGAATACTATGCACTGTCTATTTTTTTCTAATGCATAATAAGCCCATGTAAACATCCATACTAAATACTAAATGCCACATAACTAATTTTTTTTACTTTGTCTTGATATATTACCATATATCTACGTAATAAACTTACTCAATGTTTGTTAAAAGTGCATAACATTCAACAATATAATATATAGATATAATAGTATATATAGATATAATAGTATCCATGAGTTCTGCATCCTCATATTCAACCAATAGGAGCTCGAAAATATTTTTAAAATTTATTTTGTATTGTACACTATGGAATTTATTTTTGTCATTATTTTCTAATCAGTATAGTATAATAACTACTTACTATAGCATTTACATTTTAATAGATGTTATAAGTAGTCTCAGAGTACAGGAGAATATGCACGGTTTATATGCAAATACTACCTCATTTTGGACAAAAGACTTAAGCATACATGGATTTTGATATCCTCTGAGGGTCCTAGAATCAATTCCCTGTGAATACTAAGAGATGAGTATATTGCAACCTACTAGTACCCATTGGTACTACTGGTACCAACCTACTAGTTCTGTGGTTTTTCTCCTTCACAATATATGGACACTCTCTTTCCATTTATTATAGTTAACCAGAGTAGGATCACATTTAACTCCTCCTTTTCAAACACCACATCCAGTTCTTCCACAACTCTTGCTGACTCTATTACCTTCAAAACACATTAATCACCTGTTCACATCTCACTAATTTCACCACTTGCACTCTAACCCAAGCTATGACTGTATTGCAAGGATAAGGAATCAATTCTGCTTTCACATTTGTATCTCTCATAGGGCCCCCAAATTCTGTGAGTTCCTCTGATCTTGTAAGATATGCCTTATACCCAGTAGAAAGGGCTCCACACCCAGTTCATTCCCCTGTCTGTCAGACAGTCTGCATTTCACATATTCTCAACCTAATAAATTCACTTCCATGGCAACCTGAAAACTTATTCAAATAAACCATTCACATCCTCATGCGAAATCTCAGGGCATATCAACCTCTTGTTACCATGAAGCCTGCCTCATATGGCTCCTGCTGGGTGGTTCATTCTATTCTTAAATATAGCTTCTCGGTGACCTTGCAATTTAAAACTTATGAATGGTTTATTTCTGTAATGTTCCATTTTGTATTTTTAGACCACAGCTAACTGAAATCACAACCATGGATAAGGGGCAACTATTCTCCCTGGCTGTTAGTGAGTATGACAAATAAACTGCTGTCAAACTCTCTGTCAGGGTAGGATGCTATGTGTTTGATCATCTCATACTATTTGGGGTGTGGGTCCATCCTTTGCAATGAGGTAAATAGGAGGTAGTCAGAACAAACAGAATCTATGATTATTTTCTGTTACTACCATTGTTCATCTACCCAGGGTCTCTTTTCACTATTGCGTTCTGCTTATTAAGATGTGCACTATGTCTTGAAACTCCTATGGTATTTGCTTTTTGTTTCTATACCTTCTTGTTTCATATAGAGTAAAATCCAAAGAGGACAAAGTCCCACATATTCTAACTATGCTATTCTTCAGTGACGCTTTTCCTGCCATTCTTCCTTTCATTTAGTCTGATCCACATAAATTTGCCCCTCTTGTTCCTTTTAGAAATGTCCCCCATGAAGTGGCACACCAATGATAGCTTGGTGGCTTCAATCCAGCTCGCTTGGTAGGCACCACAGAAGTTATTGAGAACATGGACCAACACTGAGGGTTTTTTTCCACAAAGAGAGCTACATTGTCACTGGTATGTGTGCTATTGCTAGTGCATGGGTAAAATAAAGTTTTAAGCAATTTTATTTTTTAAAAATTTTCTATAGATAATGTACAACTTATTGCCTGTACCCTTGGTAAGTTTATACCCTCTCTCTTGGTAAGTTTATACCGTAAAAATGTGCCTTGATTCCACTCTACTTTCTCCAAGCAATCGCTCAGTTGTCATTTTTTCCTTGAGAGCTCTGGACTGCCCTATTTCACATGGCTATTTGGCTTCCCTCTTCATGTGGTTGACCTTATTTTTAAAAATTTTTATTATTTTATTTATTTGAAAGAGAAAGGAGGTGGGGGAGAATGAGAGAGTTCTAGAGAGAGCGATAGAGAAAGAAAGATCAAGAGAGCAAGAAAGAATATCTTCCATCCACTGGTTCATTCTCCAAATTACCACAACAGTCAGTGCTGGGTCAAGCTGAAACCAAGAGAACCGGAAACTATATTCATATATTCAGGTCTTCCCGAATGGTGGCAAGAACCCAAATACTTGTGCCATCCTCTAATATCTCCCAGGGTGTGGTTTATTAGGAAACTGGATCAAAATCAGAGCTATACTTGAACCCAGTTCTCTAATACGCCATCTTTGTATCTCAAGGAGTTTTAAGCTCTGTGCCGTATGTCTACCCCTGTGATTTACTTCAAATGAGAAGGATTTTGAATGCAGAGTAAGATGTTTGGTAAATATTTTTCTATTATTTCTCTTAAAATTCAATTTTGTTGTAGAATATAGCCTGATTTTATACTCACTTCTGAGAAATCATTAAAGACAGGAATGTTCATAAAATGTTTGAGTCAAATCCTAATGGCTGTCAATTTAATTATATACCTCATTAGACACAAGTTAACCTTCAGATCTTTAACTTTAGAAATATAGCTGAGGTGAGGATATCTGAAGGATAAAATGTTTTTGTCTGTCCCCCAGGATTTTAATGCCACTGTCAATTATGAAAATATACAGAATGCACTGATGATAATTATAATAATATTTGACTGGCCATGTACCATAAGCCAGACATATTTTATGTGTTTTAAGAAGTTGATAATTCTTCCCTCTTACAGAGGAGAAGCATGAGGCAGAAATTAAGTAATCTGATCAGTTACCCATATGCTAAGTGACTGTCAGGGGTTTAGCTTAGGTTTATGTCCATCAAAAGATCTTAATTAGAGCACTATACTTCCCCTCTGAGGAAGTGAACATGCCATGGGAACAAATGTTAAGTGTCCACTAATAATATTAGAATATTATTTGTGGATGAAAGAGAACACAACCATATTTAGTTTAAGAAGGAAGAATAAAATGCAAAATGTTTTGTTCATAGATGCAGCGGTCAGCAGTGTGGGGTCTCCAAGCCACAGGAAGTCTATTTATTGATGACGGGACCTACAAACATTAGTCACCTGACAAGCAGAAATGCAGCTCCTGATCCAATGTTAATGTATTACATTTAAATGCTGCTGAACGTTACTTTGGCAGTTGCGAACCAAAGGTCTGCAGTCATTTGCATGAAATGTATAAATAAGAGTTTGACTTACATGTTGTCGCAGGCATAAATTCAGTTTACTCTTTCTGAAAGGCAAAACTCGGCTATGAGCATTAAAGATGACTTGTATGACCATGTTAATCTTTCCACCTCATATTTCAATTTTTATGGGAACTTTATTACTAAATAATATATCTCCAAGCCCTCCTTTTGTACCTCTGCTGCCCATTACTTGCCTAAACTACATACTGTCATTAGTTATAGCAGTTTTATGCCTCATATACTGCACAGCCATGATGGCTGTCTTCCTAATAAATTCTTCAGCGCTTTCAATGTAATCATCTGCATTGCAGCTTCATTAATATCCTTTCATTCAAAGACCCAGGTAAGAAGTATCCCACTGAGTAAAAGGCTTTAAAAAAATTAATTAGGCCATGGAAACCTGCTTCTGGGCTTTAGTCAATGTCATGAAATAATGCGGTTACTTATACAATACTGGTGGCTTTTGAATAACAGATTAATTAGGAACATCCTTATATGGAGAAATAAATGGAGTATTCATGACATGATTTTCACTGCAACAATAAAATGCAAAAATTCAATACTCAATCAAGTTTAAACCCAACCACGCTGCTTTGATTTGTGCATGTCCGAGAGACTCAGGAACACTGCAGAGGAGTCCAAAATATTCTCTCATTGCATGCCTGCCAGAACCTTTCCATTTAAAATAAGTTCACATATTTGTGGCTTTATTGCTACAATAATTGAAAGTAATTCTCCCAAGTGTGTTAACTTATATCATGTATGGCTGATATACAGTATTGTTCAGGGAAATTATTCTTATTATGTTTTTTCCAAGTAGCATTGATATGTTGGGAGGATACTGAGGTTAACTTGATCTAGGAGATAAGTACTTAAAAATTATTGAATTTGGGAAAGGTGAAGATATCTTTGTTTCTAACTTCTAAAATATACTGAACAAAGGGAAATTTCATAGGAAAGCAAACTTGAGAGTGGGTACATAGTGGCGAGGCAGATGTGATAATATTTGGAGTGAAACTTAAACTGACCAAATGATAAAGGGAAATTAGTATTTTTCATAAAACAGATCAATACATTTAATATATATATAAATCTTGTTTTTATAGATAAATGTCTGTTTAAGAGGCAACTTGCCAAAGAAAGATCTCATTTAGATTTTTGCAAGGCTGAAATAAGACTTAAATAAAAACTTTAGCCCATTAGACTATCATGTTGGAATTTTAAAATGTGAATATGACAACAGCAGTCAATTTGGTAAAGTACATTGTAGCATATTACATACCAGGATACTATATGGTGATAAGAATGGAAATTTTTGTCTAAACACAAAAGGATTGCGAGAAAACACTGACAAAAAGGAAGGACTTCCAAAACAAAAAGAGATGCTATGTGATTCTATTTGTATAAATTACCAAAAGTAGGCTCAGCTGATCTACTCCCCCAAACACAGTGTTCGAAACTGCTTATCTGATATCATTTCTGTAGGCTTTTTGTTTGCTGTTTGCTTTCTGTCTTTTGTAGAATGTCATATAAATAGAATCACAGAGAATATAGCTTTATGGATCTAGCTTTATTCACTTTCTTTACTGTTTCTGTTTCATCTCTATTGTTCTATGTATCAGTAGTTCCGTTCTATATACTGCCCTGGTATCTCTTTGCTGAGAATCTCATTGATGTACCACAATTTTTTTTGATTGATTTCTAGTGATATTTGGTTTCTTACCTGTTTTTGGTGATATGAATAAATCTACTATAAACACTTTTTGTAGAGGTTTTGTGTGTACATGTATTTTCAGTTCTTTGGAGTAAATATTCAGGACAGTGACAGTTGGATCTTATAGTAGGCATTTGCTTAACTGTACAATCAGTTGCCAAATTCCTTTTTAAAGTGCCATTATTTTTTTTTTAAAGTGCCATTATTGACAGTTTTGCATTCTCAAGAGAAACTTACGTGAGTTCTATTTCATAGCTACTGCTTACACTTGACATTATTTACTTGTTATTTTATCTTTTTAATGTCTGTAGCCATGTCCCACCCTTTTTCTGATATTGGTAATGGGTATCCAATCTCTCTTGCTCCCCACCACTCCCTTGCTCTCATTAGTCAATTTTTAATTTTTAAAAATGTCATTTCATTTTATTAGTTTTATAATTTATAATACTATATATTATTTCTTCCTTCTTCTTACTTAGTTTTTTTTTTTTTTTTTTTTTTTGACAGACAGAGTGGGCAGTGAGAGAGAGAGACAGAGAGAAAGGTCTTCCTTTTCCATTGGTTCACCTCCCAATGGCTGCTGCGGCTGGCGCACTGCGGCCAGTGCACCACGATGATCTGATGGCAGGAGCCAGGTGCTTATCCTGGTCTCTCATGGGGTGCAGGGCCCAAGGACTTGGGCCATCCTCCACTGCACTCCCTGGCCACAGCAGAGAGCTGGCCTGGAAGAGGGGCAACCGGGACAGAATCTGGCGCCCCAAACGGGACTAGAACCCGGTGTGCTGGCGCCGCAGGTGGAGGATTAGCCTATTGAGCCGTAGCGCCGGCCCCTTACTTAGTTTTAATTTGTTTTTCTTGAACTTTTAAACATTTAGGAGCTTTTCAGCTTGATTTTTGTTATTTATTTCTAGTTTTGATTTCTTCATTAATAATTTTGTGGTCAAAATATCAAATTTATTGCAGATAAATGATTTTAAATATGTCTTATTGCTGAGAAAATAGTTTACCTTGTACAATGGTCCATGTTTATATCTGGTAACATTTTCTATTTTGAGCTTCATTTATTTCCTATAAATATAGATTTTTTTAAAAAATTCTTTTACAGCTAGCATTTGTGTCCCATTATATTTACATTGCATTTCTTATAGTCAGTCAGGATTAAGGTCTTGGCATGGCAATCTCCACATTTAAATCATGAGACTTTGGAGTGGGTGTTACAGCTCGGTGCGTTAGACTGGAGCTGGAGATGATGAAATCTCATATTGGGAGTGCCGTTTTGAGTCCTGGATACACTGCTTCCAACTCAGCCCCCTACCAATGCTCCTGGATGCAGTGGATGATGCCTCAAGCACTTGAGTTGCTGCTGGCCGTGCCAGACTTGGATTGAGTTCCTGGTTCCTGGCTTCAGCATTGCCCAGCCCAGGGTGTTGTGGTTCTTGAGGGAGTGAACCAGCTAATATAAGATCTCTCTTTCTCTTTGTTACGATGCCTCTCAAAAAAACAAATAAATCTTGAAAAACAATTAATGCGTTTCAGTCTTTAAGTTCAATAAAACTATTCATATTTCTGTATTCAAACCTACCGCCTTGCTAGTTACTTTCTGTATCTTCCATCTGTTCTTTGTTGCTTCCTTATTTTGCATTAATTTTTAAAGATTTATTTATGTATTTGAAAGTTAGTTACAGAGAGAGGGAGAAACAGAAAAGGAGGGAGAGAGATACAAAGGGGGGGTGAGGGAGAGAGGGAGAGAGGGAGAGAGGGAGAGAGGGAGAGGGGGAGAGAGGGAGAGAGGGAGAGAGATCTTCCATCCAGTGGTTCACTTCCAAGATGGCTGCCATGTCCAGGGCTAAGCCAGGCTGGAACCAGGTACCTGGAGCTTCATCTGGGTCTCCCCCGTGAGTGGCAGGGTCCAAGCACTGGGGCCATTTTCTGATGCTTTTCTCAGCTAGTAGCAGGGAACTGGATTGGAAGTAAAGCAGTTGGGACACAAAGTGGTATCCATATGGGCTGCCAACTTTGCAGGCAAGACAGGTTGGGGGTGGAGGAGGCTACTTTACCTGCTACACCAGAATCCCAGCCCTAATTAAATAGTTTTATTATCCCATTTTATCTCCACTATTGTTTTATTATTGTGGCCACTCTAAGTTTTACAGTACATATATTTACCATTGGTTACTTTAAAAATCATACACCATATCATGAATTCTTACATCTCCCTCATTCTGTCAATTCTATTTGTGCCATGCATTTTGTGCCTAAATGTGTTATAAACATCATGAAATATGACTGATAGTTTACCTTTATAGAGCAAATTATCTTAACTGGCTTAAATCGTAAAAAGCATGATTATAATATTAATTAATACAATTTCTACTGTTTCTTTGTGTAGATTCAACTCATCTGATATCATAATTCTTTTATCTGAAGCATAACTTAATATTTTCTTTATTGCAAATCTACTTGCAATGAATTTCTTCAGATTTTATGTGTCCGAAAGTATTTTATTCTGACGAATATTTGAGATTTTTTTCACTGAGTATACAATCCTGGGTTAAATTTTTATTTGTTTTCTTTCAACATTTTAAAATATGACTCTGTTGTCTTCTGTTTGACTTGGTTTCTAACAAGAATTTCAAATTCTTACTTTTGCTCATCTTTATGTATTTTGTTTCCATCTTAGACATAGTCTGGTGTTTGTTTTAATCAGTTAAGACTACTAAAACAACGTGTCACAAACTGGGTAGCTTATGAGTAATAGAAATTTATGTCTCCCAGTTTTGGAGCCTGGGAAGTCCATGACCAAGGTCATGGAGGATTGGGTCTCTACTGAGGGCCCATTTCCTGATAAATACACAACAGGTCTTGTGATTCAAAACCTGCTGGATGGAAGAGGGTGTGGGAGGGAAACGCACTGAATTTCATTCAAAGGACCCCAAACACAGGATCTAAAATCCTGCCAAAGACCTCATCTCCAAATATCTACAATGGAGATTAGCTTTCAATAAATGAATTTTGGGGTGACACAAACATTCAACCATAGGGCAGAGTTTCTCTTAAACTTTGATTTCACTCTCTTTCACTCTCTCTCTGGGTGGTATATACTATTTTGGATTCTCAGGACTTCTTTCATCTTTTGTGTCTTTTATTAGTTTTAGAAAATTCACAGCTGTTATCCCTTCAAATATTTCTTCTGCTCCATTTCTCTCCTGTTCCCTGTGACGCTAATTTCTTTTATATAAGATCATTTGATTGTGAGCTCTTGAATTCTCCCTCTACCTTTTCCTCTCCCTGTGCCTCCTCACCTATTCCTTTGATTCTTTACTTAACTGTGTTCATTTCTCTCTTAAGTATTCCAAAAGGATTCTTTATCTTTGATGTTTAAAAAATTTTATCAACTATCTAATTTTAAAATGTTTGACTTTCCAGGGAAATTCACCATTCATCCAAGTTGACCTTTTCTTATACAGTATTTTAAAATTAATTATTGAAGCCAATGTTGTGGAATAGTGGGTTAAGTCACTGCCTCTGATGCTGGCATCCCATGTGGGTTTTGGTCAAGTGCCAGCTTGTCCACTTCTGATCCAGCTCCTTGCTAATACCCCTGGGAAATCAACAGAACTTAGCCCTAGTGCTTGGGCCCTGCACCCATGTGGGAGACCTAGATGGAGTTCCAGGCTCCTGGCCTTAGAATAGCCTAGTCCTAGCCATTGCATACATTTGGGGAGTGAACTAGTGGCTGGAAGATTTTGCTCTCTGTCTCTCTCTTCTCTCTGTAACTCTGTCTTTTATGCCAATAAAAGAATCTTTTAAAAATAATGAGTATTATTAATTATATTTACCTCTTTTTGGAATAAATTACTGATGAAACACATACATATATGACATAAAATTTTGTAATAGTACTAATTTTGATCTCCCTATCTGATAATTCCAGTATCTGGATCAGTACGGAGTCAACCCTTATTCATTGCTATTTATATATGGGTCATTTATTCTGTTTGTGTATATGTGGGGTTGTAATTTTAATTGATCATTAGTCCTATGGAGAATTATTGTGAGGACTTAAAGGGGAATAATTCATGACTAGAAATGAGAAGGTGCTTCTTTTATGTCCTTTATGAGTTTCACTCAATTTACTGATAGTTGAGCCTAATCAGAGTTTTATTGCTTTGTAACCTAACATCCTCCACAGGCTACACATTTCTTCAGTAGTAGTTTGTTACGTAGTGTTTTGTGTGCACCTCTGGATGCTGGAGAATTTTTTTTTTACCAGTTTTTCTCTCTGTCCTCTGCTTCACAGTAGTGTCCCTGACTCTTCTTATGGAAGGGTCTCTCCTACTGATACTGTTCCCACAGTTTTTCACATGGTTTTGTAATCCTGGCCAGTGGAGGAGGCTTCACAGTTCATCTTGTAGAATCTCTGTCTTAGGCAATGCTTGAGTGCCTAGACTTCAGGGGGAGGGTTTTTCTGGTGTTCCCACTTCTTCTTCCCTCTCTCAGCCACATGACAGCTACACTGTGCTGTGTGGCTGTGATCTGTGGATACTTTAGGTGAAAATGTCTGTCTGCTTTTTTCCTCAGTGGTAGCAGACACTTTGTAATGTTATGGAATCCTGAGTTTCAAGAGTTTCTGCCGCTGGGTTAGCACATGCAGTAGCTATATGTCTCCCCAAATGTGGATCCTTGCTTGGCTCTTGAGAGTGGGAAGGGGAATCTGCTGCATCTCCCCAGATCCAGTACTGGTTATTGTTTTTACTACTCCTGTGGCCCTGGTACAGTAGGATCTATTGCCGCTCACTTCTAGGTGAAGCATTCTGCCTGTAAGTGGTCCAGAGAAGAGGATATGCTCCTGACTCTCCCCCAGTGGTCTCTATTCATCTTCTGCACACTTGCTGAGAATTTTAGAAGTTGAAAGACAGTTTCTGTTTTTAAACTTTTGGCATGATATTATTAATTTTAAGAGTTTAATAAAATTTTGTTTTTGTTAACAAAGAGTCAGATTTTGCTTTCATTGCACTTAATTATTATTATTAATTATTATTATCATTATTAGATTGATAGGCAGAAAGACACACAGAAAGACAGGCAGACAGCAGACATCTGTTATTTAATTCCTCAAATAACCACTACAGTTGGATCTGGGACAGACAGAAACTAAAAATATTTATTTTAATCAAACTGGTGGAATTATATACTTCCATCCGTTGGTTTACTCCCCAAATGGCCACAACTGCTGGAGATGAGCCAGTCCAAAGCCAGGAGCCAGGAGCTTCTTCCCCGTCACCCACACAGGCGCAGGGTCCCAAGGACTGGGGCCATCTTCTACGGCTTCCCCAGACCACAGCAGGGAGCTGGATTGGAAGAAGAGCAGCCAGGATTAGAACCGGTGTCCATGTGGGATGTGGGCACCCCAGGCTGAGGATTAACTACTGTGCTGTGCAGTGGCCCTATCAAATCACTTTGTAAAATTCAGTACCTCAGGCTTTACTACCACTGAACGTAAATTAACACTGTTAATATCCAAAGTTAGCTGACTTTACCATTAAACAATACAATAACTTTGAATGCTTTACCTCTTAAAATTTTCCTCTGACTTATGTGTTCAAATCTTTAGTTCTACATTGTTTTATGTATCTCTAAATCTGAAATTATAGTTTTGGAGCTTACAAAATAAATATTTGTTTAGATTTACATTGAAATTTATCAATATTTTTGTTCATATAGAATCCATAATCTCATATCTTCCTTATGGATTTTTTTCCCTTTTTAAACTCTGTCAGTAAATACACTGGATTAAGAACTCTTATTGGTGAATTCTCTGTTTAAGCTTCCTTGAAAATGTCTTTACTTCACGTTCCTTCTTTAATGTTAATTCACCTGAGTATATTTTAAATATTCTTATAATTCACTTGAGTTTATTTCAAATATTCTTAGAATTTTTTCCTTAATTCTATTCTTTGTAATGTTTATTTTATTTATTTATAAGGCAGAGTTACAGAGAACTTACACCCCTGGTTCTCTCCCCAAATGCCAACAATGGTCTTGGCTGGGCCAGGCCAAAGCCAGGAGCCATGGATTTCTTCTGGGTTTCCCACATGGGTAAAGGGGCCTAAGCACTTGGGCTATTTTCAGCTGCTTTCTCAGGTGCACTATCAGGGAGCCTGATAAGAAGTGGAGCAGCCAGGGCTCAAATCAGTGCCAATATGGCATGGCGGTGTTGCACCTGGTAGCTTAACCCGCTACATAACAACGCTGGCCTCTTCCTTTTCTATATTTTGGAGATTCTTTTTTCTATCACCTTTTAGCTTCCAATGAGAAAATGTGATTGTCATTATTTGTATGAAACTTGGTATTGTTGAAGCCTCATTTAATCTCTTCCGCACCCTTTATGCATATGGCCATGTGTGCAATACTTTTTTTGCTTGGGATTTATTGGATTTCCTGAACTGAAGGTTTCCTGTCTTTTGACATTTTGTAAAATTCTCAGCATTATCTGTTTAAATTTAGCCAAATCCTACGTAATTATTCTCTGAAACACCAATTAAGTTTTAACTCTTTTATTCTTTCCTCCATCTGCTTAAACCTCTTATTTTTCCTTATGTTTTTGTCTGAACTTTGCAATTTCATTAATTTTACCACAATGACTTGTGCTTCCAGTTGAGTAATTTTCTCTTGGGCTTCATATAATCTGTTATTTAACCTGTCAAATTTTAAATTTTGTTAATTATATTTTTAGGTTCTAGAAGGATAGATAAGTTGATTACTTTTAAATTTGCTTATCTTTATTTTTGCTCAACAAAGTTTGTCTCTGTCAGGTACTTCTTAGGCCCTTAGAATAACTTTAGTGAAAAATATAAAGAGAAAACAAGATTTTTGCCTATTCATTATACAGTGGACAGGACAGATACACAGCTGAGACAAGAAGGTCGTTGAAGAGAAGCAGTGTTGTGAAAAAAATGAAACAGACAGTGAAACATGAATACAGTTTAGGGTAAACATAGTGCAGCAGATTGGGGGATGATCCTGGAGGGTGCCATTAAGAGATGATATGTGAGCAAGATTTTAAAGATATGAGTAAAGACATGACTCTCTAGGAGAAGACAGACTCAAGCAGAAGTCTTAGTCAATACAATAAAGTAGGGTAAAAGGCAGTAGGGAGGCTAATACGACGAGAGCATGAATGTGAGAAGGGAAAAATGGTGGAAGAGGAGATGCTGACCAGAAACTTTAAAGCTGCACAGGCTCCTATGAGACCTTCAGCTTTATTCTGAGTAAGATGGGATGTGTGTTAAGGTTTCAGCAGAGTATTCACTGGACCTTTTATACACACACACACACACACACACACACACACACACATCATAGCTCCGGTCCCCTACTGGACCTTTTAAAGGATGGTTGTAAAATTGAGAAACTTTACTCAAAATTTCAAGGGGTCTTGCTATTCTAAATTCTAAATATTGGCTGCTTATAAATGAAACAGGCAACATGGTACAAGTTTTAGCATATTCTGTGAGAGAAATAAGCAGGAAAGTGAGGGCTTTACTTAAGGGAGAAGTCTAAATGAGGGCTTTATTTCAAGGAGAAATAAGTCTAGAAACTAAGTTGGGTTCATACCAGGCAGAGAGCAGGCCAGGAGCTACGTGGAGCAAGTGTGCAGTTAGGAGCATAGCATGGAAAGAAGAGAGCAATGGCAGAAGGCTGCGCACCCAGACGTGCAGGACAACAAGGGCAGGTCCACCATGCTCCAGGCCTTTTATTCACTTTCAAAGGGGAATGGTTATGTAGTCTGATTGGAAGATGGGCTTACGGTTGAGGTCAGGTAGAGACATGAGATCACAAAAGGGGACAGACCGAAGGCATGGTCTCCAGCTCACAAATATAATCGATTTAATCTTGTCTGCCTGACTACTGCAGTTTCTCTATTCTATTCTTAATGTTAAGAAATCTTTTATGAGATTTAATATGCTGCATCAAAACAAATACCCTGTTATTTTAATGTTAAAAAAAAACCAGCAGATAGAAGACCTCTCTCTCTCCCTCTCTCTGCCTCTCCTTTCTCTGCGTAACTCTGACTTTCAAATAAATAAATAAAAATCTAAAAAAAAAAAAACCCAAGATGATATTGGGACATAGATTTAGGTCTTTAATCCATTTTGAATGGATTTTTGTGTAAGTGTAAGGTAGGGGTCTTGCTTCATATTTCTGCATGTGGAATACCAGTTTTCCCAGCACTATTTGTTGAAGAGACTGTCCTTACTCCAGGACACGGTTTTATCTCATTGGTCGAATATAAGTTGGTTGTAGATGCTTGGACTGATTTCTGGCATTTCTATTCTGTTCCATTGGTCTATCCATTTGTTTTTGTACAAGTACCAGTCTGTTTTGATTATAACTGCCTTGTAGTATGTCTGGAAATCTGGTATTGTGATGCCTTCGGCATTATTTTTGTTCTATAAGATTGCTTTAGCTATCTGAGGTCTCTTGTGTTTCCAAATGAATTTCTAGATCTGAGAAGAATGTCTTTGGTATTTTGATTGGTATTGCATTGAATCTGTGAATTATTTTTGAAAGAATGGACATTTTGATGATATTGAGTCTCCTGATCCATGAACATGGAAGATTTTTCCTTTTTTCTGTGTCTTCTATTTTTTTTAAGTTTTGTAATTCTCATTGTAGAGATATTTCACCTCTTTGGTTAAATTTATTACAAAGTATTTAATTGTTTTTGTAACTATTCTGAATGGGATTTATCTTAGAAGTTCTTTCTCAGCCATGGCATTGTCTGTGTATACAAAGGCTGTTTTTTTTTGTGTGTTGATTTTATATCCTGCTATTTTACCAAACTCTTCTATGAGTTCCAGTAGTCTCCTAGTGAAGTCTGTTGGGTCCCCTATATATTTATAATCATATCATCTGCAAATAAGGATAATTTGATTCATCCTTACTGATCTGAACCCATATAATTTCTTTTTCTTGCTTGATGGCTCTGTCTAAAGCTTCCAGGACTATATTGAATAGCAGTGGAGAGAGTGGTCATCCTTCTCTGGTTCTTGATCTCAATGGAATGTGTCCAGCTTTTCCCCATTCAATAGGATACTGGTCATGGGTTTGTCATAAATTGCCTTGATTATGTTGAGGAATGTTCCTTCTAGCCCCAATTTGCTTAGCATTTTCATCATGAAAGGGTATTGTATTTTATCAAATGCTTTACCTTCATCTATTGAGGTAATCATATGGTTTTTGTTCTTCAATTTGTTAATGTGATGTATCACATTGATGGATTTGCCAATGTTGAAGCATCCCTGCATACCAGGGATAAATTCCACTTGGTCCAGGTGAATGATCTTCCTGAAGTGTTGTTGAATTCGATTGGCCAGAATGTTGTTGAGACTTTTTATGTCTATGTTCACCAGGGAAATTGAAGTTTTATTTTTCTGTTGCATCTTTTCTAGGTTTAGGGATTAAGGTTTATGTTGGCTCCATAGAAGGAATTTGAGAGGATTCCCTTCCTATTAATTATTTTGAATAGCTTGAGAAGAAATGGAGTTAGTTCTTCTTTAAATGTTTGGTAGAATTCAGCAGTGAAGCCTTCTGGTCTGTCGCGGTTGTCACGTCCCTCGACCAGCAAGGAAGACACAACCCGAACTCTTCTTCAAGCAGTTTTATTCAGGAACCTTCAACAAGGTTCTTCTTCTGCCTCCTTTCCTCTCCCCTCCCTCTTATAGCCATCAGCACACCAATCAAAAGCAGCCAAGTGGCAAGGATTGATTGGTACAGCAATGCAGAAGCCAGAAGGGAGCTCAGCCATCTCCTTATTAGGAGTTGTTTGTTTCTTGCCAGTCCTTCCGGGAGAAAGGAGCCGGCGCCATCTTTAGGGCGCGGTGCAATGGCTCCCCACACTGGTCCTGTGCTTTTCCTTTATTACTGATTCAATTTCTGTCTTGGTTATGAGTCTGTTTAGGTTTTCTATGTCTTCATGGTTCAGTTTAGGTAGGTTGTATGTCTCCAAGAATCTGCCATTTCTTCTAGATTTACCAGTTTGTTGGCATACAGCTCTTTGAAGTAATTTCTGATGATTATTTTTATTTCTGTGGTGTCTGTTGTTACATTTCCTTTTTCATCACTAATTTTATATTTGGGTCTTCTCTCTCCTTTTTTTGGTTAGTTGGACCAATGGTGTGTCAAATTTGTTTAGGTTTCCAAAAAACCAGATCTTCAATTTGCTAATCTTTTGTCTTTTTTTGGTATCAATTTTGTTGATTTCTTCTCTAATTTTAATTATTTCTTTCCTTCTATTAGTTTTGGGCTTGGTTTGGTGTTTTTTTTTTTTTTTTTCCTAGATCCATGAGGTGCATTAGATAGTTCATTTATTTGGTGCTTTCCAGTTTCTTGATGTAGGCACCAATTGCTATAAATTTTCCTGTTAACACTACTTTTGCTGTATCCCACAAATTTTGGTGTGTTGTATTATCATCTTCATTTGTTTCCAGAAATTTTTTGACTTCTCTTTTGATTTCTTCTATGACCCACTGTTCATCCAGTAACATGTTTCCCATTCTCCATGTGTTTGCATTTGATGTAGGAATTCTTGAGTTGTTGAATTCCAGTTTCATTGCATTGTGGTCCAAGAAGATGCATGGTTTGATTTTGATTTTTTTTGAATTTGCTGAGACTCGCTTTATAGCCTAGCATGTGGTCAATCTTAGGGAAATTCCATGTGCTGGAGAGAAATATGTGTACTCTATGGCTATAGGGTGGAAGGTTCTGTAGATCTGCTATGTCTATTTGGTCTATGGTGTCGATTAACTCTGTTATTTCCTTGCTGATTTTCTGTGCCACTGATCTGCCCATTGCTGAATGTGAGATATTGAAGTTCCCCATTACTATTGCATTTGGATATATATCTCCCTTTAAATCCTTTAAAATTTCTTTTACTGCCTTTAAATCCTTAATATTTCTCACACAGAGAGAAAGAGAGGCAGAGAGAGAGAGAGAGAGAGAGCCCCCCCCCCCCCCATCCACTGGTGCATTCCCCAACTGGTCACAACAGCTGGATCTGCAGCTATCTGAAGCCAAGAGCCAGGGGTCTCCTCCAGGTCTCCCACATGGGTGCAGGGGCCCAAGGACTTGGGTCATCCCCTACTGCTCTCCCAGGCCACAGCAGAGAGCTAGAACAGAAGTGGAGCAGCTGGGACCCGAACCAGTGCCCATATGGGACGCTGACACCACAAGCAGAAGCTCTACCCACCATGCCACAGTGCCGGCCCCAACATTTCTTTTAAAAACCAGGTGCCCTATTTTGGGTTCATATACATTATAATGGTCACACATCTTCCTGTAGATCATTATATTGATCCTTTGATCATTATATAGTGTCTTTTGTCTATCTTGATGGTTTTTGTGTTAAAGTTTATTTTGTGTGATATTAGGATGGCCATACCAGCTCTTTTTTTGTTTCTGTTAGCGTGGGTTATCTTTTCCCATCCTTTCACTTTCAGTCTGCAAGCATCTTTGTTGGTAAGATGTGTTTCTTGTAGGAAGCAAATAGATGGGTTTTCTTTTTTAATCCATTCAGCTGGTCTGTGTCTTTTAACTGGGGAGTTGGGACTATTTACATTCATTCTTACTATTGTTACATACCGACTTTGCCCTGCTATTTCTGTAAATAGTGCTGTTTAAGTACTTTGGATTTCATTTGTTCTTTTGCTGGATAATTATCTACTTTTGTAGTGATGTTCTCATTACTGTGTTTCTGTGTGTAGCACATCTTAGAGCATGTTTCTTAGGTCTAGGCAAGAACTTACAAATTCTTTCAATTTCTGTTTGTTGTGGAAGACCCTTATTTCTCCATCATTCATAAATGAGATTTGCAGGGTAGAGTAATCTGGATTGACAGGTTTGTTTTCCTCTAAGGACTTGGAGCATGTTTTGCCATTCTCTCCTTGCCTGTAGGGTTTTTGATGAGAAATCTGAGGTGAGTTTAATCAGGTTTCCTCTGAATGTAATTTGTCATTTCTCTAGTGCACATTTTGGGCAATTCTGAGGCTGAATGGCCAGGTATAATTAAATACCTATGTTTCCCCTTTGTAGTTCTTTTTGAAGGACTGACAAATTTCCTCTTTGGCTTAGTGGAGTATCTGATCCTTTAGTGGATATCCAGATGAGTGTGCTGCGTGGTGCCTGAGAGCTCTGGGCAGTGCTCAAGGGTGGGACAAGGGTTCAGGGTAACCTCCAAGTTGGACTTGGTAGCTCTCCTCTACTATCAGCAGGGATGATCATATGATTACATCTGCTGGCCTAAAACATAGGGGATAGAGCTGTGGTGCAGTGGGTTAAAGCCCTGGCCTGCAGTGCTGGCATCCCATATGGATGCTGTTCTAGTCCCAGCTGCCCTCTTCTAAACCAGCACTCTGTTATGACCTGGGAAAGCGATAGAGGATTGCCCATGTCCTTAGGTCTCTGCACCCATGTGGGAGACCTAGAAAAATCTCCTGGCTCCTGGCTTCATATTGGTGCAGCTCCGGCTGCTGCTGCCATCTGGGGAGTGAATCAGTGGATGGAAGACCTCTCTCTGTCTCTACCTCTCTCTGTAACTCTGTCTTTCAAATAAATAAAATAAATCTTTAAAAAAAGCAAGGAGTTCTGGAAATGGAGAACTTAGAGAAACATAAATATTTAGGGATTATCTATTAGCTGTGGAAGTCTGGTTTCTGAGTGCTGCTGCAGCTGAATTACTTTCAGAAGTGTGAAGACTGGCGTGAGGTTGTTGTTGAATGGTGAACTTTTAGAAAGTGACTTGCACATGGATTGACATTCAGATGTGTTGTCACTGAAACAAAGGCCTGGTCACAGGTGGATTAGGACACATTTAAAGTCATTTTTGGATTGTGACCAAAGAATAGTCAATCATTTTCTTTCTTAAATTTGGAACGTCAGAAGTTCTTGTTTTTATCCCTATAATTCGTTCTACTCCCTGTCTGTTGTGCATGCTAATTCTTTTTTCCTAGAAAGTCCTTTCTATTTATCCCTCATTTCTTATGATAAACAAAATCTTAAGAAATCAGAAGGCTTCTCCTTTATGTGAATGTAATTGCTGCTGACTCTGGTAGCCCTCCAGTTGTTTCCTTGCCAAGTAGAAACATCACACAGAATGAGAAGAGCTATGCTTACATGTCCTTGTCCTGTTCTATTTCACATGGCTTGTTCTCTATCTGCAAAGAAAACTGATCTTTTGGATTGTTAGCCTTCACATCCTTTATAATAATATAATTTTATTATATTGTCTACTATAATAATTGTAGACAAGGGAGACAGAGACTGGATATAGAATATGGGTCAGGTAATCTGCAGTGTCGCCACAAGAAGTAAAGCAGATAATAGAGCAACAGAGATTTTTCCACAGGAAGCTAAAGACTAACAGATCTTGTCATTATAACATAAATTTATATTATTTGGAGGGTGAATGATGATGTAAGTGAGAGACTGGCTGAAAACCTTTGTTGTGGTGTAAATTAATCAGATTTAATTTTAATTCAATGTATCTTAGATGAATTAAGACATACTCCTTTAGCTGGGATTAAACAAATAGAGACTTACTCAAGAAATCTCATAATTGAAAATAAATCATGATGAAGTATGGGATGGGAGAGGGAGTGGGAGATGGGATGGTTCAGGGCGGGAGGGATTTTATGGGGAGAAAAAGCTGCTATAATTCCAAAGTTGTACTTTGGAAATTTATATTTATTAAATAAAAGTTGAAAAAAAAGGAAATCTCGAACATTCAAAAATCACTTCTTGGGTTGTATCATTTAACAGAATCAAGGGGACAAGATGCAAGAATTGATACTAGTTGAGAATTTATGATGTATAATACACAGCTTTAAATATTTTATAAATAGTTAAGTATTTAACTCCTGAGAACCAGTTTATGGGAGGTAATGTTGTTTCCTTCCTTCCTTTCTTTCTTTCTTTCTTTCTTTCTTTCTTTCTTTCTTTCTCTCTCTCTCTCTCTCTCTCTCTCTCTCTCTCTCTCTCTCTTCTTTCTTTCTTTCTTTCGACAGGCAGAGTTAGACAGTGAGAGAGAGACAGAGAGAAAGGTCTTCCTTCCGTTGGTTCACCCCCCAAATGGCCGCCATGGCTGGCGTGCTGTGCCAATCCGAAGCCAGGAGCCAGGTGCTTCCCCTGGTCTCCCAATCAGGTGCAGGGCCCAAGGACCTGGGCCATCCTCCACTGCACTCCCGGGCCACAGCAAAGAGCTGGACTGGAAGAGGAGCAACGGGGACAGAATCCTGCGCCCCGACCGGGACTAGAATCAGGGGTGCCAGAGCAGCAGGCGGAGGATTAGCCAAGTGAGCCGCGGCACCAGCCTCTTTTTTTTTTTTTTTTTAAAGATTTCTCCTATTTATTGGAGAGCTTGTTGAAGGTTCTAGCAGGAGAGTGAGACTAAGAGACAAGTCTTTCATCTGCTGGCTTACCACCCAAATGGCTCCAACAGCTGCTGCAACAGCCAGGGCTGGGCCAGACTGAAGCCAGGAGCCATGAGCATATTCCAGGTCCCCCACATGGGTGCAGGGGCCCAAGCATTTGGTCCATGATCTGCTGCTTTCCCAGGTGCACTAGCAGGGAGCTGGATTGGAAGTGGAGCTCCCAGGACTCACACCAGCGCACATATGGGATGCTGGTGCAGCAGGTGGGAGTTTAATCCACTATGTCACAGCATCAGTCCCCTTTCTTATAAGGTACCATTCTAAGAGATAGGTACTATTGTTATTTTCTTGTACCTTCTCTGGTTCAGAGAGGTTAAGTAACCCTTCCATATGCCACAGAGCTAGTATATGGTGAAGTCAGAATTTGAACTGCATTGTTTGGCAGACAGATATACCCCAGAATTATTGAAATGTATTTTTAAAATGTATAAAACACATAGGTAACAAAAGATCATGGTAGTTACAAAATTTTTTTCTATAGCCCAGGGAGGGAGATAAGCTTCAGAAAACTTTAATGGCTGTAATGCCACAAAGGTTATTGCGAGAATGCAGCTTCACAGTGCAACCAGTAAGAGTTCTTACAGAACACAACCCAAGACCATGCCGCGTTGTTTAGAGTGCATATGCCTGGGACACAGATGCAAACTTGAAAATCTTAGGAGACATCCCTGTAGACAGGTGACACCAAGGAAAAGACACCACTACTGCAACAACCTGGAATTTTGATTATTCCTCCAGAAATTCTACTTGACAGAAATGGTGGGAAGGGAGAGTACCAAAATTATTCAAATAAGGTTTTGATACTTGGGAGCTGTGGGGAGTTGAAGAAAATTAGATATTTCTAGAAAGCCAGGAATGACTATTTTGTTTCTTACTTACTCACATTTAAGGATCTGTGTTTGTACCTGTTGTAAAACTATGTACACATACTCATATGAAGTTTGTACTTCGTGTAAGAAAGAGAAAACTGTAGCTTTTTTTTCCTGAAGGAGTAAATGGGTATCTCAAAGATTAAGATGTTCAGTCATGGGGCTGGTGCCGTGGCGCAGTAGGTTAATCCTCTGCCTGAGGCGCTGGCATCCCATATGGGTGCCGGTTCTATTCCCAGCTGCTCCTCTTCCTAACCAGCTCTCTGCTATGGCCTGGGAAAGCAGTAGAAGATGGCCCAAGTGCTTGGACCCCTGCACTACATGAGAGACCAGGAAGAAGCACCTGGCTCCTGGCTTTGGATTGGTGCAGTTCCAGCCATTGTGGGCATTTGGGGAGTGAACCAACAGAAGTAGACCTTTCTCTCTCTCTCTCACTGTAACTCTACCTCTCAAATAAATAAATAAATAAATAATCTTTAAAAAAGATGTTAAATCATGAGTTTTCATATTCTTAAGTATTTATATCTTTTGGTAGAGGGACAATTAAATAACTGCAACTACAATAGTGATCTTGGATACTTGGCCTAGAAGAATGGGAGATAAGATAGTGAAATTACAGGAAAAAGTCATGGATGTTTTTGTCCTAAAGAAAGGAAAAAAAGAGAAATATGGTGAAAGGATGATGAAATAGAGAAACTGCCTGTGAGGTATCACCTTAAGGAAGGTAACATGCTCTACATATTACATATTATATATTAATGAATATGGATATAATATGTTACAAAGTTGATGTTAAATTTTCTATCTGACACATCAAAATTGCATGAAAACATTTAAAATTAATAATTTATTTGATATAATGTACCCAAAATATTATCATTTTAACATATAATAAATGTACAAATAGTGATGGGCTAGCAGTTAAAATGCCAATTAAGACCCATGACCTCCCAATTCAGAGTGCGTAGATTCAATTCCCAGCTAAAGCTCCAAATTCTAGTTTCTTGTTGATGCAGACCTTGGAATGCAACAAGAAGTCCAAGTAATTGATTCTCTGTCATCCCTGTAGGAGAACTGGTTTTGTCCCAATTTCCTGGCTTCAGCTCAGCCTAGTCTTGACCTTTGTGGGCATTTGGGGAAGTGGATCGGCAGATAGGAGCTCTTTGTCTCTGTCTCTCTGACTCTTGAATAAAAAATCTTGAAAGAAATAAAGGAATATATTAGTGAATGTTTTGCAGTATGTTCTATAATATTAAATCTTTGAGATATATGGCAAGATAGTGGCTGAGTACGATGCTCCAGCCATTTCCTCAAAGAAAGAGCATTTTAAACAGTTATCTCTTCACAAATTCACCTGTCAAGAAAGACAGGTGAGACTGATTTTAGTATAAGAGCTAGAAAATATGCATTGAAGTTGGCAGGAAAGAGTTACTACAGTACACTATCCCAACTCTATCAAGCAGTGCAACCTGAAGAGGGGAGGGAGAGAGATTGAATTCTAGACCTTGGAGTTGGAACGTGGTACCAGGCCAGCTATGGTGAATCCTAGAATCAGACCAGAGCCCAATGTCTCTGCCCACTCTCTAGTACCTGAAGACAACCTCTGGACTCTCCTCAGCAGGGTGGCTTTGGGGACTGCTTCTACCACCTCTCCCTAACCTCTGGAAGACAGCAGAGCCTGACTCTAGCTGTTGGCCAGTGAAGTAAGAAAGTCAACTAAGGTCATTTTTTTTTAAGCTGAGAACTAGGACTGCCTCTGTGAGATCCAAAGGCTTCTAACCCAAAGAAAATGCTCATAAATGCAAACTCTAGATTTTCCCTGGCATCATGTGGAAACCAGTGTCCAGGTTGGATGGACTTGTTTGCAATTGTATCACCACCAGAATAGTGTGGATCAGGTGCACACCCCTGAAACACAATGCAAGGGTAAAATGACTATGAGATGCCTTTGGGATGCAACTTAGAGACAGTCTGACTGACCAATGAGCTGCCCCTAGCACCTCTTCCCCAACCTCTGACAGACAGCAAGGTGCAAGACTTCAGGTGCTGGGGAGTACAACAGTATGAAACTCAGTACTAGTCTCATGGTAGTAGTACCCAGCACCTGATACAGACCAGAGGCCCCTATCCTCAGTATGATATTCGCAAACAGCCTCTAAACCTTCTCCAGCATCAGGGGAAATCCTGCAGCTTAGTAGGATAGATGAGGGCGTTAGCATGTATCATCCTCAGTCTTTCGTGGGATTGCCATGCATTTCCATGACAGTGAAGAGCCATGGAGGAACAAAACACAGAGCCATCCATATGGAAGACCCCAGCTCTGGCTATTACAGCCATCTGGGGAGTGAACCAGTGAATGAAAGATCCCTCTCTTTTTCTTTCACACACTCTCTCTAAAACTTTTTGACTTTCAAAATAAAGACTTAAGTCTTAAAAACAAGAAACTAAACAAAAATCTTGGAAATGATCAACTTAATAATCAAATAGTAAAAAAAAAAATGTTGGAAATCTCACAACAGGAGGAAGGGAAAATCTGTCTATCTGTCTGTCTGTTTATCTATCTATCTATCTATCTACCTACCTACCTACCTACCTACCTATCTCTGTGACTGACAAGGTAGCAACAGATGGCCCAAATACTTGAGCCCCTGTCACCCTCATGGGAGATCCCGATGCTGTTCCTGGCTCCTGGCTTCAGCCTGGTCCAGGTGGACCCTTGTGGCTATTTGGGGAGTGAACCAGTAGATAGAACATATTGCTTTCTGTGTTTCTCTTTCTCTCTCTCTCTCTCTCTCCCTACCTACCTACCTACCTATCTATTCTAATTCAGATAAGTAGAAGATGGTACATGAGAGGGATTATTTATGTTCTTTATTTTTCCATTTGATAAAATTTTTTGAATATTTTGTTTAACAAAACATTTTTATAATTATACGTTTTAACACAAAACAGTTTTCATTTATTTGTCCTATGATAATGATTATTGGTTAAAGAGTTAGTTACTTTTGCTCTGTAATTTTAAGTTGATTGATGAAAAAAGGTATTATGTAATATATTGAGCAGCTTATAGACAGAAAATAATTGATAATTAATCATTAGTTATAATTACTAACTGTTGATGACTCCTTATATGCTCCTTAGCATAATCTTTAAAAAAATGGTTCAGATACATTGTTGAGTGCAATTGCACTGATACAATCAATGACATTTGCAAAAATTTTTCCGATAAATATTAATGCCCTAGAAATTGATATTTCTCAGCTAAAGCTTTTGACAATGTCACCACTGAGATGAAAAATTATTAGAAATTGTCAAAATCATTAAAATATTCTATTTGGTTTAAGCAACAAACAAAAACCAGCTTTCCCAAAATTATAATTAATGCTTATGGATGACATATTTTACATGCTATCTATTTTGCAAATCAACAAGTTGATAACTGATTAATAAGATAATGGGAGATATATGGTTTTCTTTCTTCATTTCAATGGTGTTAAATGAGTGTTGTAAATGTTTATGAAAACATTCAATTTATTGAATAAATACATGATTTCAAAAAAAGGTTTTTTTGAAGATTTATTTATTTATTTGAAAGTCAGAGTTACACTGAGAGAAAAGGAGAGGTAGAGAGAGGTCTTCCATCTGTTGGTTCACTCCCCAGATGGCTGCAATGGCTGGAGCTGCGCTGATCTGAAGCCAGGATCCAGGAGCTTTTTCCAGGTCTCCCACATAGGTGCATGGACCCAAGGTCTTGGACCATCTTCCAGTTCTTTCCTAAGCCATAGCAGAAAGCTGGATCAGAAGTGGAGCACCCGGAACTCGAACTGGTGCCCATATGGGATGCCGGCACTGCAGGTGGCAGCTTTGCCCGCTATGCCACAGTGCTGGCCCCATGCAGGTTTAGTAATTAAATGCATTCCAAAACATCAAGGTACTGTAGTCTTCTTTTTTTTTTTTTTTAGATTCATTTATTTTGAAAGTCAGAGTTAGAGAGAGAGAGAGAGAGAGAGAGAGATCTTTCATCTGCTAGTTCACTCCTGAGATGGCTGCAATAGCCATTGCTGGGCCACCCCAGATCCAAAAACTAGGAACTTTAGCTGGGTATCCCACTTAGGTGGCAGGGTCCAAACATGTCAGCCATCTTTTGCTGCTTTTCTCAGGTCATTAGAAGGGAGTAGGATCAGAAGTGGAACAGCTGGGACTTGACCTGGAGCCCATATGGGATGTTAGCATTGCAAGTGCTCTGCCACAATGCAGGCCTCAGTCTTTGTTTTTCACAAGTACTTTATTCGAAATCTGCTCTTGTTTGTTCTCCATTTAATACTATTTTTGTTGTTTAACTTTTGCACTTGCGTGACTGTTTCGTCAACTCAATGTGATTTCAGTTTTATTTGAAAATAGTTGAATGTTATTGACATTTTTTGAATTGAAAGGAAATTTCTTGACTATTTTTTACTCCTTTCTACTATATTTGTTGGAAGTTCTCTGGAAAAACAGAACCAATAGAATGTAGATAAATAGGTAGATAGATAGAAGGGTAGACAGACCTATATTTGTTGTAAGAATTAGAAAAGGAGATTATGGAGGCCCAATCCCACAACATGTCGATAAGCTGAAGAAACACAAAGTTCAATGGCGTAACCTAGTCAGAGTCTGAAGGGTTGAGAATCAGGAGCACAGATGTCAAGGGCAGCAGAAGAATGCTCTAGATGAAACAAAAAGTCAATTCACCCTACCTCTGCTTTTCGTTCTATTTCATCTGTTACCAGATTGTGTAGTGTCCATCCACATTGGTAAGGGTGGGTGGATTTTCTTTACTCAGCATGCTGATTCAATTGCTAATAGCTTCCAGAATTATTTTCACAAATAACGTCCAGCAATAACTTTTAGCAGCTTTCGGTATCCAAAGTGATTAGCCCAGTGAAGTTGATATATAAAATTAACTATCACATCTAACCATTCACCCAATCTCCACCCCCTGGCTTTAGGTGCAACACAGTACTAAGTGAGATTCATTTTAATTTTTAGACTATTGTATTTAATGATTTTTTTATATTTAACAGATCTCTAGGCAGATTTTTGGTCAAAATGATGGACAAAGAAATGGTATATTTGGGCTGTAGAATGGCTTTGGCCTTTGTTACCTGTGGTGTCAAATTATTTCACAATAAAGGCAAAATAATACTTCCATACTTTTACCTTAGAATTGCTGGCCAAACCATTCAAAAATTTTACGTTATTAATATTTTATTTTATTTAATAAAATTTCCCAGTTTAGAAAGACTGCATTATAATTATAATGGCAAATGATTTAGGTAACTTTTTAAAATTTTCAAAAAAACTCTCAGTAGACATAAGCCATTCTTATCATTCACTTTCATTAGAGAATAAAAATATAGATTTACGAATGTAAGTTTATTGTTTTCAAAAAGGCAACCAATGAAAATTTTTACTGGTCCTGAATGAATAAAAACTGTTCAACTGCAGTCAAGTGCAAAAGCAGAGGCTAACCCCTCCCTAGTGTTTCAGGGTCTTAACTCTTCGTTGGGACTGTTTAACCCATTGATTGTCATAATTACCTTGAGCAGTGGCAGCTAATAAAGCAATTGAGATTGTTACCAGCTCAGTAGGAGAAAAAAATAATAGGGTATCTTCACATTTTATTCCTAGAAATAATGTCCTCGGTTACTTTCTTTCTTCCTCTTAAGTTGTGGTGTTCAGAGTAGAAAGAAAGCTCGCCTCTGCAGGAGAAGTTTTATAGATATGGTAACCTGGTTATAATCTGCCTTTTCAGTATGCTTGCAGGATTTCGGAAAGCACATTTCTCAGTTTAAAAAATATTTATGGTAATTTCCTGTGGATTTGGATTATCTTTGATCTTCAGACTTTGAAACACTTGAAGGAGGAGAAAGAATCACATGGTGACAGAACTCATGTGGCTAATGCTGGTTGTGAGGATGGCACCTTCTGGTTGTGAGAGGCTTTGGAGCTATTCCTTTGTACATTCAACAGGGGAAAGAGGGCCTTTTTATTTTAAACAGCAACAGTAATAACATTCTTCTATCAAGAGCACATTATGAAATGTTAAGCTCATTATGAAAAAAAAAAAAAACCAGAAGAATAACCTTTTTCTTTTCCCTCTTATCTGGCTACTGATTATTAGAAACTTGAAAGGGAGAAATATTTTCAGACTGTTTCACCCAGTATTCTATGAGGAAAGGGTGTGTACCTACATAACGTTTCCATTTCCAAACATTAAAGGTTTGTTTTCCTGAACAGTACATCTTATGGGGAATTTGCAAGCAGGACTCACGCAGAAAGAAAGTTATTTTTCTAACATTTCAAAGGAAATGTGTGTGGATTTTTCTGAAAAAAAAAAAAAGTAACACTTTCTGAGACACTTGATTTCAAAAGTTTCTCTTCATTATTTTTCAACATCCCCTATAGAGAATGTTTGCTTATACTGAATCAGTCCATTAATAGTGGACGCAATAAAAATATATGTCCAGATTTCAGTTCTCAGTATCTCTCACCCCGACCTCCACTCCAGTGGCATCTTCACTGTTAGCCTAAATGCTCGTCTATAGATTCCTTTTCTGATGCTATTTTTATCTTAGATATGTTTTTTGACCTCCTTATATGGAATAGCACTGCTCCTTTATAGTACTTCCATCATCATCTACACCATCCAGTCAATTGTGTTTCTGGATTTTTTTTTAAGATTTATCTTTTATTTTATTTGAAAGATAGAGTTACAGAGAGAGGAAGAGAGAGAGAGAGGTCTTTCATCTGCTGATTCATTCCCCAAATGGCTGCAATAGCTGGAGCTGGACTGAGCTGAAACCAGGATCCAGGAGACTCTTCAGGGTCTCCCACATGGGTACAAGGGCCCAAAGACATGGGCCATCTTCTATTGCTTTCCCAGGTGCACTAGCAGGGAGTTGGATCAGAAGTGGAGCAGCTGGGACTTGAACTGGTGTCCATATAGGATGCTGGTGCTGCAGGCCAGGGCTTTAACCTACTGTGCTGTAGTGCCGGCCCCTGTTTGTTTTTAAATTTATTTAATTATTTGCAAGGCAGAGCTAGAGTGAGAAATAGAGAGAGAGAGAGAGCAAGAGTATGAATCTTCCATCTGCTGTTGCATTTTACACATGGCCACAAAGACCAGGGGTAGGCCAAGCCTAAGCCAGGAGCCAGGAGCCAGGAGCCAGGAGCCATCTGCTCCAACACAATCAGCCCCTCTAATTCATTTATTTTTTTGCCTTTCACCACACTTGTAAGTTTTTAGAGACCAGGAACATTCTCTTTTGTTTCCTGCTATATTTAAGGCACTTAATAATAACTCATGCCAAGAACTAAATACAAATTTTCTGGGTGAATAATAAGAATTGACTTCCAGATGACTTCTTATAAATTGTATTTCAATTTAAATATTTTGCTGCACTCTTAGTTGGGAGTATCAGATGATATTATTAAAACACATTTCTCAATACTTTATACAGATTTCCTATATATTTTCCTAAATTTTATTTGGATTTCATCTTTTACTACCAGTGATTAAGAATGCTTATTTTTCTGAACCTATCCTGATACTGCATATAAAATTTTTATTTGTCTAATTTAATGATAGAAAATTAGTGTCTAGTTTTAATGAACATTTACTTGATTATTTCTAAATTTTCAATATAACAGGATGAATCTCGTATCAAACCAAGGAGACATTCTTCCCTTTCTCGTTTTAATTCTTTCAACATAACACTAGCATATTTAGGGATAGGCTATTACTTCTCTTTTAATATTAACATTTCATACTGATACTGTGTTCAATTTAGGACCTTTGCTTTTTGCAATATTATTGTGTAGTTTGAAAAATCCTTGTTATTAAAAACAAATCAAAATGTCAAATGAAGTAAATATTTTTTTCTATTCTTTATATTTAGCAGTTTATTTATTTTTTATTTGAAAGCCAGAATGATAAAAGAGAAGAGGGGGAAGTGGAAGAGAGAGAGAGAGAGAGAGACAGAGAGAGAGAAGGAGAGAGAGAGGGAATATGAATGAGAATCTTCTACCTACTGATTCACTCTTCAAATATCTGCAACCGTTAGAACTGAATCAGGCTGATGGTATGAGCCTAGAAGTGAATACTGGTCTCCCAGCAGGATGGCAGGGCCCTGAGTACATCAGTCATCACTTCCTGCCTCCCAGGGTTTGTTAGCACTAGTAGAAAGCTTGATCAGAAGCCAAGCAGACAGAACTCAGTCCAAATGGGATGCTGATGTTTCACACAGCATCTTAACTACTACACCAAATGCCTGCACCCTGAATATGGTTTTTTTTTTTTTTTTTTTTTTTTGACAGGCAGAGTGGACAGTGAGAGAGAGAGACAGAGAGAAAGGTCTTCCTTTTTTTGCCGTTGGTTCACACTCCAATGGCCGCTGCGGCTGGAGTGCTGCGGCTGGCGCACTGCGCTGATCCAATGGCAGGAGACGGGTACTTCTCCTGGTCTCCCATGGGGTGCAGGGCCCAAGCACTTGGGCCATCCTCCACTGCACTCCCGGGCCACAGCAGAGAGCTGGCCTGGAAGAGGGGCAACCGGGACAGAATCCGGCGCCCCGACCAGGACTAGAACCTGGTATGCCAGCACCTCAAGGCGGGGGATTAGCCTAGTGAGCCGTGGCGCTGGCCCTGAATATGCTTTTGTATGCATAATCATGGTCTCAAAACTTTAAGGAAAATCCCTAGAGTTCAAAATTAAAAACTAAAATGAAATTTCAGGCCATAATAATAAGTAAATGCTAAGACCAAATTTGCACCAAGGTATTTGATTACATCTGAAAGTTAGAGGCTTAGATTTTCAGTTTTAAATGTTGTGTAAGAGTACAAGTCTCTGTCTGCTCTCAGAAGTGGGTATTATATCATTGTGAAAAGTACTAAAAATGGATGCTGGTCAGAGTGTATATTATACTGAAGGTAGCACAATAAACATCTGGGAGACATCTCTTTGCTCTAAGCCTAGATTTTCAATAAAATATTTTACTCTTAGTAAGACAGAACTTGTTGAATGATGATGGCCTTATATCATTTTCTATGAAATCTTCAATGATTATGGCCATAAGAGTCCTCTTAAGTGCTTTGTCAAATGTCTGCCCACAGGACAAACTTTCCTTGTACTACTAATAATCTCGTATTGTAAAAAATACTGGTGATCTGTGTTTGGGCATGCTGGGAATGCCATTTCATTTGAACTCCTCAACTTACAATCCATCTTCCTGCTCATGCACCTGGGAAGGCAGTAGAGAATGGCCCAAGTGCTTAGGCTCCTGTTACATATGTGAGAGTCCAATGGAGTTCCTGGTTCCTGGTTTTGATTGGCCCGGACCTGGCTGTTGTAACCACTAGGGAAGTGAAACAGTCTATGGCAGATTACTCTCTCTCCTTGTTTCTTTATTACTGTTTCATACAAAAGTAAACAATTATATCCTTTTTAAATCTTCAGCCTCCTCCAAAGTTGATACATTTTCTGCCAATGTTCTCAACTTTAATTTCTCCTTTTAAGCCTTGTATTTGATAATTACTGAAATAACCAAACAGCCATTTAACTTTACACGTGATAAATGAATGAAATTTTCGAGCCTATGTGTTTACTCAAAATTGCTTGCTCTGTGCTCAATTATTCACAAATTACTCTGCTCACAGTGTGGACAAAAATTAGGTAATTCAGATGAGCATCAAAGGTGCTCAGTAGTCTTTGTTCACAAATTACTGTTAGTAATTTCACATGCCAATTAATTTCTCAGGGACATAGATAGCATAATATAAAACTAAATAATAGGTAAGTGCTAAGCTCTTTCAACACATAGATGTAGTGTATGTGTGAGATATGAAATTTTATCTTTAAATATATTATTAAATGTCCCTTTTAAAAATATTTCGTTGTCCTGTTTCCTCTGGAAGATGATTTTGGTCTTGCACCTAGCATTTTGCAAAGTGTAAGATCATCAAATGTTGACTGATGAATGACTTCTGGTAAATGATATTCTACTTCATTTGAACTTAGTTTATGTTCAATACTGAAACACAGGTTGTTTTACAATGGCCCATTTTGCTCCATGCCTTGCTGTTTTTTATTTTCCTCCTAAAATACTGCTGGTTTGAGACCTGTCTCATAATTGATATCTGGACCAATTTTAATTAAAAGTAAACAAATCAATTGTAGAAAAATATAAAGAAATATTATATTCTTCCCACGTAATAAGCTTGCTACTCATAAATCAAGATCATACTGACTCCAAATATTTCTGCATGTATTTATTTCCTGATCCATACTGAAATAATTTGTAAAGATCCATGTCTACTCCACATGACTGTAATTATAATTTTCATCAGCATCTTAGTGGTAATAATTAATATTGTTGACTACAAAATATATGCCAGGCACTAAACTAGGTTATTTACATAGGAAGTTTCAAATCCTATGACAGTATGGTTAATATTGTCTCCTTCTATAGAAGAAAAAAAAAGATTCTAAAATGAAGTAACTGGATTATAAGGATTTGAATTAAGCAGTAATTTCAAAAACTTGTTATGGTGCTTACTACATGTCTGATCATTAATTATTTGACTTCCATAAATCAACTTTAATTTTCTTTAAAGTAAGAGGCAAAAATTACACTTGATTCTGTAGACTGTTTTGATGATTCAATGATGAATATACAATATACATTCATTAATATTTGTATATGAAGAGTAGATAATTTTTGTTTTGCTGTTAATATTTTTATTGCTATTACTAAATATGAAGTCTAGTCCATTTAAATCTTCCTGCATCATGTTACATACTTTGAACTATGTTCCTGCATTTAACTTTGTGAATGTTGGATAGTGTACATTGATAACACTTTCCTTTTGATTCAGCAGAATCCTATTGTGTGGTAAAGAACTTTTACTGTGTCTCCTAAATATCATTCATCTCATGAAAATATCCTATTACCTACTTTGATGGGTTAGCTCTGACTCTGCTAACTATTTGGTGTGAACAAAGCAAACCTGAGAGACAGCACCTTGATTACTTCTGAGCTTATGGTTTTTGTATTTGGAAACTTTGGTATCTAGGAAACACTTCTGATTTTAGACTGCTTACTATTCCACTATTATCTTTTAAAAATCTCTTTTTATTATTTTGACTGATATTATTTTCACATTCTGTTTCACATTTGCTTTGTTCAGATGGCCCATAGACACATAGAATTGGGATTTCAACTCAGATCAGTCTTAGCTGAAAGTCTATGTTAGGAGAATGTAGTAAAAAGAACAAAGGCAAGAAAAACAGCGTTTGTGTGTGTGTGTCTCTCTCTGTGTGTGTGTGTGTCTTATTTCTCAGCTAAAGTTGTAATTCTGGCTGAGAAAAATCAAGAAAAAATATTTCTTTACTGAGTCTTGGGCTTATTTATGCAATTAACACAGCCCCACTTAATTAGGCTATACTGTACCATTTCCAGTCGTGCATCTATTTTACTCTGTGTTTTTGTTCTGAATATATTTTATTTTATTCTTCTATTTTATGATAATCACAGTGCAGTCCCTGAAGTCAGAAATAGGAGAATGACTCTACAATATGTCGCCCAAACCCTTACCCTTAATTCTTCTTTGACACACCACGTCAGTCTGTTACTCTTTATAGTATATCATTGATTTTTATTTTCCTTTCTTCTTACGTAGTTCATTGCAGTCATCTTTCAATGGTTTTATATGTATTGCTTTTTTCTAGTTCTCATCCTGTCTCTAATTCATTCTTTAAAATGAATTTGATTTATCATCTGTATCTTTTTAGTATTTATATAGCTTAGCTGACAAAATTCAAAATATTAGGTATGATATCTATGGTTCCTCCTCATCTGTGTAACCTCTCACTCCTGCCATCCTGCCTAGTTTAATGCTGAAATTCTAACAGTCATCCAATTTGCAGATCCATCAGCCTGGAATTTATTTTTTTTCTTGTTCTCCACAAAACCTCATTTAATCCCCTTTCAATTAAGTCTATTTTTTGAAGTGGAGATGATTGTAGACCCTTTCTACTATAGTTCAGGTTGAGAAATTTAATCAATTGCTATTAAGGCTAAATTCTTTGCATATGGGATAGTTTCAGTTAGCTGTTTCTACATCATGAATATCTTAGTGGCTTAAAGCAGCAATCATTTACTTTGATCAGTTATCTCTTCAGTCTGGCTTTGGCTCAGAGCATTTTTTCTCTGCTCTTTAGAGAGTTCCTCTTCATGTGGCCTCTCAAACTGAGTGGGCTTCCTCACTACATAGTAGCCAGATTCTGAGAACAAGAGCCCCTAGTGAAATTATGGACATGGCATATTGATGCTTTATGATCCACCTCAAAAGTCGAATAGCTCTTGTTTTGCTGTTGTCAGAAGCCTACCCAGGTTGAAGGACAGCAAATGTAGGCCTTACTTTTTGATGGAAAAAGTTTTAAAGACACATTGTAAAAAGGTATTGTTGTAGCCATTTTTGGAGCGGACAGTCTACCACAGATGGCTGAAATTTTTCTAGTTAGATTTATAAATTCAAACAAGTATTTTACTCATATATTAAAATTTTTAACTGAAAAAATTAAATTATAAAACTATTTTTCGATTGTTATAATCTTTTTGGAGAAAATTTTTAAAGTCATGCATTATAACAATACATATAATTTCTCTCTTTTTTTTTGAAGATTTATTTATTTATTTGAAAGGCAGAGTTACAGAGAGGTAGAGGTAGAGAGAGAGAGAGAGAGAGAGAGAGAGAGAGAGGTCTTCCATGCTCTGGTTCACTCCCCAGCTGACTGCATTGATTGCAGCTGCACCAGTCTGAAGCCAAGAGCCAAGAGCTTCTTTCGGGCCTCTCAGGTTGGTGCAGAGGCCTAAGCACTTGGGCCATCTCTACTTCTTTCCCAGGCCACAGCAGAGAGCTGGATCAGAAGTGGAGCAGTCGGTACTTGAACTAACGTCCATATGGGATGCCGTCACTGCATGTGGTGGCTTTTCTTGCTATGCCACAGTGCCAGCCCAAGTACATATCATTTCAGTTTTAATGGATGCATTGGACTTTTATATAGAGAGTTTGAAAACAGAGTAGTGACATTAATATTTTTAAAATATTCGTTTATTTGTTTGATTCCTCAAATGCCTGCGTTACTCGGGGCTGGGCCAGCAAAGACTCAGGAGCCTGGAAATTCATCTGGGTCTCTCATATGGGAGGCAGAAACCCAGGTACTTGGGGGGTCATCATCTGCTATCTTTTCAAGCACATTTTCAGGCTGCTGGGTGGGGAAACAGAGAAGCCAGGATTCAAAGTAGCACTCCCGTATGGGATGCTGGCTTCCCAAGCAGCACTTCAACCTGCTGGCCACAACATGCACCAACAGCCATTAGTATTAACTTGATAAAATAATAACGACTTGTAGGAATTTCCTAGTTTTGATATTGGAATATATTATTGTGGATACAAACTATTTTGTTTTCCATTGAGAACCCACGAGAGGGAAATGACATCCTAAAATGAGAACGCAACGTTTTCTGTTCTTTCCTTCCCTTCTTTTATTAAAATCTATTTTCCTTCACTTCTTCCTCCTTCTATTTTTACCTTCTACTGACTTTCCCTTTCTTCTATTTTTTTTCTTTATGCTTTCCCCCCTGTAATTCTATCGTTTTCGTTGCATTTAGTGGAAGCAAGAACACAAGGAAAAGAACTACAGGGAAAACCTTACTTCAAAGCCTTTTCATGTGACTATGTTTTGTCACAGCAGAATATTCTGAGGAATAAAAGAGCATTACAAATATCTGCAAGTCTATAGATGCTATGAGAAACTCTCCTTGATAGTTTTAAGAGCAAATATTTTATATGAATAAGTGTAAGCTGAGAAGATAACATCATTATGCTGTTACAGGGAAAAGAGTCTACCATCTGTTAACTTACTTTTTTGCATTTGTCCAGTTCTCTTAATAATTTCTTGTGTTAAAAGGAATTATTTTAGTTTTAATTATGTGTGTGTTTTCTTATGTGGATTATTTGAACAGCATATTTGAAAGTTTATGGCATTTCTAATATTCTCAATGGAAAGTATGTTTGATTTTTATCCCCGTTAAAAAGATGACAGAAACAGCTGTGCTGCTTAAAGTTT
The DNA here is from genome assembly GCF_964237555.1 of Oryctolagus cuniculus. Classification (NCBI taxonomy): domain Eukaryota; kingdom Metazoa; phylum Chordata; class Mammalia; order Lagomorpha; family Leporidae; genus Oryctolagus; species Oryctolagus cuniculus. The sequence continues at coordinate 103,916,278 of NC_091437.1, read as the reverse complement.
GTAGGAAAAATGTATTTCACATGTTCCCCTTCAGATACCAGTTATATACGCTCAGCATGAGTAATTTTAGATACACATATGTTGGAAATTTTGTACCAATTCTGTTGCATGAACCTATGGCAAGGAGATTTACTGGTCTGGATGAGTATAGGTTTTCATGTATATAAAACAGAATGAACATACTTGAGGCACATGCACACATGATGCATGTTTATTAACAAAACCACAATGTAAGGCTTCAGTTCCTGTGTCCAGGATCAATGTGCAAGAAGAGCTCTTTAGGTCTGAGCTGGAGGCAAATGCAACTTACAAAATTTTGACTAGATATGTTACAGTCATTCCTTGTTTCCTTCTTTTTCTCTAAATGTTTAACATTTTTCAATATATTTATGGTTAATGGTGGTTATTTTATTATTTGAAAGTGTATTTTGGAGCTTGTATATACTTGGATCTTGTATGATATTAGACTAGTAATGTATACATACATACTAAAAATAGAACATGATTATGATGGTTATCATTTCTATATGTGTAATTATTATTTTTAGAAGAGGGACATGTGTGTGAATGGATAAGAAATTAAAGTGTACTGATACTAAAACCTACAGGAATTATTTTCACAGTTATAGTAAAATTGAATCTTTTTCCCCCAGTGAAAGATCTAGCCCTGGTCCTAATGATCACCATTTAATGATGCATGTATTTCTATTTTTGACATGTGAATTTATAAGTTCTAAATATTTTGGCACTGGAAAGAGCCATAGTGGAAACAGTTCATTAAGAATCCAATAAATATTTTGTACCTGAAGCATATGTACATATTTGGGCTATGGATTGCTTGTGGTTTCAAAGGGTATATGAGCCCTTTCCACTGTGGACTGAAATCAGGTTAGCATTGATGATAATATATAGTTGCTCAGCAGTACTTTATTAATTTCAGGAGTTTACTAAATTGGAATTGGAATGAGTTTCATTTTTGTGTAATCTCTCTCTTAGTTTTATATCATGTATATACATGTGCTTTCTACAGGACATTCTCTTCAGTGCCTAATAGAGTCAGGTGGACCAAATAACAATATGAGCAAACTGTTGAAATCCATACTTAATGTATACTAAGCTGATCTTCTGTATATTAAGATAATCGAAAATGAATCTTGATGTGAATGGAAGGGGAGAGGGAGTGGGAAAGGGGAGGGTTGTGGGTGGGAGGGATGGTATGGGGGGAAAGCCATTGTAATCCATAAGTCGTACTTTGGAAATTTATATGCATTAAATAAAAGTTTAAAAAAAATAAATAAATAAATAAATAAAAAAAAAATAAATAAATATAAAAAAAAAAAAAAAAGCCAAAGCTGAAAGTACATAGGCAGAAATTACCAATAGTGATAAAAATAGTAAGGAAGAAACAGTTATAACTGAGTAACAGTGAATTTGCATATTCATATATCTGTAAATTTGCTTGCTTATTTTACCAGTTTATTGCATACAAAATGAATAATCACTGTGAAAACCTACTATGTACCAAATGTTTTATATACAATATTGTACATATTATTATTCTTTTAAAGACAAGGAAACAAATACTTGAAGTGGTTACCTTTTACCCAAGATTTCATAGCCATGAAGTAGAAAAGCTAGAATTTAATACTTTCATTCAAGATTTTGGCTTCTCATTTTAATGCCTATCCTCTACTACTTAAAATGTTTTTCAAGGTCCTTCTGTTACAAAAATCACTAAGGTGCTCTGCCCTTAAAGAACAACTATCTCAAGGATATTGCTCTGTCTCTGTAGGGCCATGCTTAACTGAAAGTACCTTCATCATAACCCCAAATGATGTTCATCTATGATCATTATTCTGTGGAAAGTAATGCAGCCACTCTCAACATAGCAGTTCTCTTTGTTCTAGGCTATTTTTTCCAACTCATTAGTTTCTATGGAATAGTCTTATGCCTGTTGATTTATAAATTCACCTTTCCTGCATTGTAGTCATTTGGTGAGATTTAAGTCAGTTAAATAACAAATTCCTACTCTAATCTATTCAACATCACTCCCAGAAGCCAAAATGTTGGGTCAATCTTACAATTATTAGTGATTTCTTCTAGTGGAACACTTTTCACATTGTACGTTAACTATATCTTTGTTTAGTTGTCTCCCCACAAGAGACTTAACTTCTTTAGTGCAGACTTGGGAAAAGAAGAATAAAAGAGTGAAGCCATTTGTACGTAGATAGGAATGCATAAGTAGAATGGATGGAAGAGTTCATTCAGGCATTCAAACTTGAATGAGTGAGTAAACTCAGTGTGCTACTCAAAGGATCTAACAATGGAAAACATAAGGAATGCTGATGATTTGATCACTGCTTTTTTGTGACTCACATTTTAGTGGAATGAAGAGTTAAAGAAATAACGTATTTCCAGATAGCAATAATGACTTATGTTATTGGGACACTATCTTCAATGAACTTTCTGATTGTTTCGTTTGTAAATTAATTTGGTGGATCAAAATCACTCTCATATTGAGTCTATTATTAAAAACACTTCACAAATAAGAAAAATTAGGAGCGGGGAGATTATGTTAACTGAAGGGTTTGAAAGTGATTGAATTGGTATACCTTTGTTGGAGAGGACTTTTCTCCTGAAAAGTGTTGCAAAGCCATTTGAGGCTGGTCTGAAGGGGAGAGGGGCAATGTATGCTGACTTATACTATTCAAGGTTACTTTGATTCTATACACTGATAGCAAGAAGTGCAATGGCAAAGGAAGAGATCATTGCAGAGTTGAAACTGGAGATCAAATGATTTGGGTAAAGGTATTAGGAATAGGTATGGTGAAAATTGACTGAATTTCAGACTAATCTGAGATGAAGCACGGAGATTTACTAATGGATAAGCAGTGGTGTGTGTAAGAGGAAGATCAAAATCAAGGCTGACTCATAAGTCTTAGGCATAAGCAACTCTGGAAGATGGTGCACTGTTCTCAGACATGGGGAATTCAGGTAAAAAATAGTTCTGTTGAAAACTAATAATGTCAAAATGAGCATGTTTAATAAAACTATAATTGAGAATATAGACAATAAATATAAATTTGGATCGTAAAAAAAAAAAAAAAAAAAAAAAAAAAAAAAAAAAAACAATATGAGGGGATAAGGAGCAGGGGAGAACTGAGGCATCTACCTGGGAAGGAGGACTTGGAAGAAAGGCCCCCAGCAGACTTCTGTGTGTATTTATACTCCAAATTCTGTCATATGCTTAGAATTAAATAATTCTAGCTATATCATTTTATCTATGGCTTACATTTATTTTCAGAACTTTATTGAGGCATTATATTATTATATACCAAACTTACACTGTTCACTAGAAAACCACAGAAATCCACACCACTCAGTCTTTATCATCATCCCAACATGCAGCAGCATCCTCACAGTCCTCATTTTTTTATAAGAAATAATTTCCTCAGCCTTAAGTATTTGCCTGTTTAAGTTTGTTTTCTTGCATCCATACCTCTTTTCTCTTTAGATGACCCCTCCTTCTAGATCAATCTCTTTGTCATAATAACACAACTGTGTACCAAGCTATTAATTGTGAGCAATTTGGCAAAGATATTATGTAGCCCATAAAATAATATGTGAGTATTTTCAACTGAAAATAATTTATATATTGGCTCATTCTCTGCCACTGAATCATAAGGCATTGAAACTTTTATATTCCTTGGATTGATATATGTGCACAGGTACATGATGAATATATGTAGCTTTTGTATTTCCAAAAGGCTTATTATTAACTGTCATGTTGGCAATTGTGAGGCCAAGTGGCCAGGTATAAATACCTATGTTTCCCCTTTGTTGTTCTTTTTGAAGGACTGACAAATTTCTTCTGAAAGCAAGATTTGAGTTGTTCAAAATCTAAATCTGGGATGCCCACTATCCACACCCAGGAGTTACAGTAACTCAGGGATGAAAGTAAGGAGTGATGGGTGCTGTAGTGGGTTAAGTCGCTGCCAGCAGTGCAAGCACCCCTTATAGGCGCCATTTAGAGTCCCAGCTGCTCTCTTCTGATCCAGCTTCTTGCTAATATGCCTAGGAAAGTACTAGAAGATGGTCCAAGTCCTGGAACATGTGGGAAGCCTTGAAGAAGCTCCAGGCTCCTGGCTTCTGATCAGTAAAGTGTGTGGCAAAACTCAACTAGGTCTAAATTGTAGTAGATTGTTATGTCCAAGGAGGAATGGAGATTTAAGCTTTTAACACACTTTAAAAATCTCAATAAAGATTGGCAATAAGAGACAGTTTACTGAAATGGTTAACTATCTGATGTACAATAAGACTGGCCATTGAATATCAGCTCTGACATTTACTTGATATTGGACAATATACTTAGCCTTTGTGAAACTGAAGCTGTTCAACCATTCTAAAATGCCAATAATAAACCTCAAGAGATAGTCATCTGGTTTAATTTAACATACCCAAGATACTTAGCATTCAATTTGTTATCAGTATTTGAGGTTACATGACAAATGTTCAATGGTATTGATGATGATGTGGGAGCTGATAATGAAGGTGAGATTGAGAGAAGCAGAAAAGAATGCACTGAAGATCTTGATGAACTAGGCTAGCTTATTGCACAGGCTGAAATTAATCTTCTTAGCATGGAGAACCAACGGGACTTGCCCATCCACTATAGCTCTCCAAATATGGTAAATCCAGAGCAAAGACAAGAAAATATAAGTAGAAATAGAGATGAAAGAGGATTAGAAGTAGAGCCGCTGGGATATGAATTGGTGCCCATGTGGGATGTAGATGTTGCAGGCAGCACCCTTACCCAGGATGCCACAACACCGGTCCCAGAAGGAAATTTTTAGGAAAAGGATTTTAAAGGTTGTTTTGTCTTGTTCCTGATTGTGTCTTTCAAATGCAGTTGGTCTATCAGGGAGACAGATCCTAAGGGGACCAGCAATGTTTTCTAACTTCTGATATTTGTGCTTATAAAAAATTCCATCTCTTTGAGTGAGGGATGAGATTTTTGATTTTTTTCTAAACAACTGAACTTAGCAAACTTAATCATATGTGGCTCCTATGATGTTTTCTGGTTTTTATAAGACTAAGTTAATGTGGTCTTTTCATTATTACACTTATTTCTCATTTCATATACAAAGATTTTTCTTACAAAATAGTTATATATATTACTTCTCTTTCATTGCTTTGTTTTCCTTTTTTCAAGGTTCTCTATTTTGCATAAGTTGGATCTTTTTTACTTAACTTTCATTTCAAATAATTTCTCTTTCAACAACTTTACTTATTGTCTAATTCTATTTTTATTTTCAGTATGATTTTCTCATTTTAATTGTATTTCCTTTATTGAGATTACTTTTAAGTCAATTATTACTTTGATACTTTATAGTTTAATCTCTATTTCTGACATCTTTTTTTTCCGTTTTTCTAAATTCAGTTATTTATTTTCATTATTTCTTCTTAATATGTTATAACTTATTGAAAGTCTGATGTAACATAATGTATTATATTTATTATATACATCATATATTATATTTTCAGATATTTGGTCAAACTTGATTCAGTTTACAGAGATGTAATTCTTTTCCTTCATCACTCATTTTTTAGTGATTTATTTATTTGAAAGGCAGAGCAACAGAGAGAGGAAGAGAGAGAGAGATAAAGTGAGAGAGAGAGAGAGAGAGGGTGAGAGAGAGAGTTATTTTCCACCCACTGATTCACTCTCCCTAATGGCCACAACATTAAAGTCTGGACCAGTCTGAAGCCAAGAGCCAGGAACTCCTTGGTTTCGCACATTGGTGGCAGGGGCCCAAGCACTTCGATCATCTTGCATTGCCTTCTAAGGTGCATTATTAGCAGGAAGTTGGATTATAAGTGGAGCAGCCAGGACTAGGACTGTCTTTCCCATAGCAGTACTGACATTCTAAGAAGCAACTTAGGGGCAGGCTTTGTGGTGTAGTAGATAAAGCTACATCTGTGATTCCAGCATCCCATTTGGATGTCAGTTTGTGTCCTGGATATTCCATTTCTGATGCAGCTTCCTGCTCATTGCCTGGGAAAATAACAGAAGATGGCCGAAATACCTGGGCCCCTGCTACTCATTTAAGAGATCTGGAAGAAGCTCCTGGCTCCTGGCTTCAGCCTGACCCAACCTTGGCAGTTGTGGCCGTCTGGGGAGTAAACAGCAGATGGAAAAATCCCCTTCTCCCCCCTGCTCTCTCTATAACTCTGCCTTTCAAATAAATAAATAAATATTTTTTAAAAAGCAGCAGCTTAAACTTCAGCTCTCATTTTTAAGGGTGATTCCTTTTTGGCTAAATTATTTGGATTTTCATTTTCCATACAACTGACTATTCAAACTGTGAGTTTACCATATTAACTTAACTTAAACTATGTTTGCTTATGTAATACTATAAAGTTTTAAAAGAATTTCAATCTTAAAATTATGATAGAACTTATATATTTAGGTATAGTTGAGTATTTAACTGCTTGTAAAGAAACTTCTTTCTTATTGCTGGAGTAAGGTGATAGGCTCAATGTGAAGTTAAATGATTACATTTGCATATGCTGTTTCTACTAATGTGAAAACTTATTTTGACATACATATTTGTGTATAAAAATAGAATACCTTTGCAGACATTTAACAAGTCTCACGAAACTCATTGGAAAAAAACTAACAATAAGAACTAGAATATACATTGGAATAGGAAATTGTCAAGTATATGTTACTTTGCTAATCTATATGTTAACTTTCCTTAGACCACGTTAACTTTCTAATGAATCAGATTCTACATTTTTGTTCTTCCTAGAGTAGAATTTTTATCTTTAGCAAAGAAAAATGTTTAAAACAAGAAATATTACAGTTAAAAATTAAGCTAGTAATAGATTATAATTTCAATGTTTCTTAACTAGAACAGTATGCCTCGGTGTGTGTTTGCATGTGTATATGCTCACATTCTTGCTATTAGCTATGATTATTTCTAACTAAATGCTTCATGCTAAAATTAATTTTACACTATTACATTATTTAACCACATGATGCACTGAAATGACTTATAGGGATTTAAAGTTTTTATTGTGTTTTAATTTGATCATAAATAACTATTTTATAGCAGAGAATTTGACAAATTTTTGGAACCATATTTGAAGCTCGTTCAAATCATTTACTACTGACTTATTTATCATGTTCTCTGAATGTTGTAAATCTAACACATAGAAATTTGGTGTTTCCATAATTCTTGGTGTTAAGGGTGAATGTTGATAAAAGATAAATTGTCACTGTTTCAAATTTGGCAATTGAGTCCTAGATTTCTGTATAATTTTGATCAATTTTGGAAAGTAGTTTCAAATTATTAACCTCCTTTTGCCTGTTTGAAGCTTTTCCCTTTATAGCCCCTTTTACTCCCTCAACTTCAGCTCCTAGGCACTGCACTTAGCTTTGGAAGTAGCTCAGAAACATTTGAATGAATTTAGTGTTATTCCAGGTGATTTATAGAATTTGAAGACTGTATTTAAAATTTACATTTTGGATAGTAGGTTTGGTAAAAATGACATATTGTGTAGATACATACATATGTATGCATGTGTTTATAGAATTTTTAGAACTAACAGATTCTAGCAAACTCTTTTATGCCTACAAAACTGTTAAACTTGAGGCTTTATTTTATTTTCTTGGTAATTTGCTCTTTTTTTCAAATTTAGAATGCTACAGAAAATTACTTTAAGGGTGAAATATATAAAGTAAATTTGGTTGCCTCTTACTCTAAATTTTGTTTCCTGAAAGAATGAAATGATTTTTTTTATTCCCATTTTGCCTACAGTCAGAATTATAACTGGAGTCCACTTTTATTTTATTTTTATGAGTGGAGTATAATGGAATATGCATTTCAGGAATTGTTATAATAATAAAGATCAAAAAGGAGGAAACGAGATATTTTAATCATTTCTTGTAAACTACCATGCTGTAAAATGTATATATCTATTTTTTTCCTGGAGCACATTTGACCATTGTGGAACTTCGCTAAAGCCAACTACTTCAAATAATATATATAAACAGCATGCAGCAAGACTCTGGTTTGTCATTTTTAATTTCTGTGCTTGCGTGTCTATATCTGAGCAAAGTGTCAGCTCACTAGGACACTGAGCTATGTAGTCGATATAATCTGAATCAAAGTACAATTGCAAAAATGTCAAACATAATCAAAAAGAGAAAATCGCTACAAAGGGGAATTCACCACAGTAACTCTTTGCAGTTCCCAACTCAGAGGCCTACTAGCCTCATCAAAGATACAAGAGATGGAAAAGGCCCATTAGGTCATCAAACCTATCCCCTCACCAAAGAAAGAAAATGAATTCAAGCAACCCTATCTGCTGGCTTCAAACCAAATTCAGGATAGAAAGACCCTGCTGCTGCTCTTGATACATTATTTCATGACACTGGATGTCATTTATACAAAAAACTGAAATGAATTGTCTGGACCCAGCATCCTGGAATCACAGAATAGACTCTGAGAGCTGGAAGGTACCTGGGCCCAGCCTCCTCATTTTGTAGAAAAGTACCCTAAGGACCTGAGAGGTTAAATGACTAGCTCAAATCCACAAAGCCATTCACAGCTGGACTAGTATTAAGACCAAAATTTCTAGAGGTAACTAAACTGCTATTTCTAGCAAATAAGCCTTTTTTTTTTTTTTGAGGGGAAAAAAACGTGATAAAGTCTATGCTATAAATTACATTTAACACATTTGGGTCTGACATATTTCTTTACCATGACCTGATTTTTAAAATTCTGACTTTGAAGTGGTCAAATGTAGTTTTCACTTTCAAAACACTAACTCCCACAGTTGATATGGACTGCAATAAGAGGCTTGCAGTTTTATACCAATTCCCTCTTCTCTGCTGGGCCCAAAGCAATCTACAAAGATATAATAGCTTCAATGGTTGACTACACATGTGAAGGGAATGGGGGTAGTACAGTACATAGGTTTAAAAATTAGTACATACGTTATTTCACCCCCTGCAAAAAGTAATAGGAAAAATCCAATCATGATAAATTTTAATATTTTACTAGTGGAGAAAATAGAATGATAAACAGCCTGGGGAAGAGCTTTGTCATTTAATGAGAGCTTTCGTATCGGCCTTGTTTCATGAGGAGGTACAAACTCAGATGCCTGAGATGTTCACACAGGTGAGATGAATGAGTTCAACTGGGCTGGGGGCCGTGAAGTTCAGAACCGAGAGAATGGTTGATGATTATCCTCAGAAGGCAGATGGTTTGTGAAAATGCAAGCCCAATGTTTTCAGTCTCCACAGTTTTTCAAGAAAACCTGGAATTCCTAAATTTCACAAGAAATTTTTTATGTTTCTGAAACACTATATAGTTAAATAAAAACAATTTTGCAAGTCAGATCTGAGCAATGCATGCCATTTGTATGCTCTACTGTACCCTTCCAGAGTAATGCTAGATGTTTCGTAAGCCCTGAGCTCTGCTTTTAACTAAAAACGGTAAAGCTGGGTTCCAAGATTCTCTAACCTTATTTAAGAATTGTGTAAGTTCTCAAAGTCGAAGGAAAAAGCATCTGAATCTGTCTCATTTCTCATAACGTAATTATTCTTCAATTTTTTTCTAGCACTTTCTTTTTCAAGATTCAGTGTTTTCAAATTAAAGCCAAGGGTTTGTTTTGGTGGCATGAACACGGATTCTGGGTTAGATTTCTGTCATTTTGAACAACACTGTATTGCTTAATTGATAAGAAATGTGTCTTATTGGTAGTTTACAATTCATCAATTCTTAGTTGTGAGGAATACCTACAGATGTTTAGGACCATTAACGTAGTAGTTCTTGAACTTTCCAATCACCAGCATCACTTGGAAGGTTTACAAATTAGATGGCTGGACTCTATCCTTAGCGTTTTGATTCGGAAGCCTGTTAGGGTAGGGTTTGAGCCATTTGATAATCTGAATATCTAACAATTTCCCTGGTAATTCTGAGTTTGCTGGCCTGGAGATAACACTTTGAAATCTATAGGTTTAGAGGACTGGCACATTTTTAGGTGTAACATTTGTAGTCCATTAGACTTTTCTTGCAGTGTCCATGAGCTGTGAATATGTAGCATGATGGAAGGTATTGGCTCAGAAAACACCCTTGTCAGTACTTGTTCAACTAATTGTTAAAGAATATTTTTGGAATAATCCTAGTAATTATTAACATTTCCATGTTGCTTGCTTTGTGCCAGATTTTGGTGTAGGTACCTGACGGTTTAGTTTAATATTCATAACAGCCTTAAGTTTATTATCCCCATTTTACAGGTAAGGAAAAGTGAGGCAGAGCAATAAGTTGTTTAATTAGGTAAGCCAGTAAATGGTAATGTTGGGTTTTAAGCCCTGATAGTATGAATCTGTTCTCAGCCACTGCTGTATACTTCTCAAGAGAGGACTGCTTGCTATGATTTACTTTTTTCATTCAATTATTCCATGATTCTAGTGTTACATCAGCTTAGAAAACTAGGAAGAGTTAATATTTTAAGGGAAGTATATTTTTCACGCAAGTATTGGATAGACAATCTATTGCCTATCACCTTTACTGAAATCGGGGTTGCTTTATAAATCTGATACTTGATGCTAAAAGTTAGTTGAGTACAAGTGAATATCTGCAGTTCCTATTTCTTCACTGAGTTGCTCTTTGCGACTGGAAAATGAACATAGTTTATATTCCAATTTGGACAACCACAGAAGAATTTTTTTTTTTTTTCAGAAAACACTTTGGAAAATAGGATTCATGATCCCATCAACATCCCCCAGGATAATACTTCTTAAATTTCAGTTTATAATAAGGCTGGCTCCTTTACTTGACTGAAGTTTCCATAGCCTGTGTGTGTGTTTGTGTGTGTGTCTGTGTCTTTGGTCTTGTGTTTGTCTTTAAATATCCCTTCATTCTTCTTTCTTTATCAAACTTTTTTTTCCTTTTGAATTTTTTTCATAAATTTTACTGGAACACATTGTTTCAAAGGAATTAGACAAAAAATACTGCCTTGGCCTATTAGTCTATTTATTCTGTCACATGATTGTTTTAGTGTGTTTGAGGCACTGTTTTGGAGCCAGACATAATCACATTCTGCAGTTCCTCACCTTATTAACTGACAGAGTACTGTTCCTACTAGACAATTGATCCAGGGCAGATGAAGCCATTAAAAACAGCATTAATTAGCTGAAGAGAGGAGACAGCAATGTAGACTGCCTCACTTCCTTTTATGCTTAGGAAGTTGATGTTCCAGACAAATAATAATTGATGTGTAGTCTGCCTTAATTGTGGTTGTTAACAGCCAGCATTATAATAACAGGCTGACAATTTCTGTCTAGCCTACCGTATGTTTACTTCAGATCCCAAGAACCACTGTGTAATCTTTTTGGTTAACCTGAACTTCATAGAATGCCTTTTGTAATATCCCTGAAATGAAAACTTCACTGATAATCACAGCTCTTGAATTATTTGGTATGAATCTCCAGGTGCCGGATGTTTATCCTGGATGATCATCGTGCCCAAAAGCACGTGAACTTATAGCCTGGCATGCTTGGGTAAGAAACAGTCGGGTTGGAGAATAACACACACATGTGTGCACACACACACACACACCCCACAAATACTCATACCCCCCGACACACATCATACTTCTCCGTTGCATTCTCATGCAGCAGCTTTAGGTATAGATTCCAGTCTTGTGGTACACTTGACTTGTTTCATTCATGATCATAACAAGCATTATATCGTAACAATATATGCATTAAATTTGTTCTGAATTTGGGGTATAGCTAGTAAATATCTGATAAAATCTCAACAATGCCTCCATACATATTAACATCCTAAATTCCTTTCAAGACCTGGATCTTCTGTTAACTTATAACTTATAAAGCATCAAGTTAATGGCTTCAAGGACAATTATTCTACAGCATGAAATTAATATAGATGAATAACTACAATAAATATTGTCTTTTTTGCCCCAAAGGGCTACATTCTTTGCCCTTTCTGCAGAGGGAGGCATGCAAAATTAAGGCATTGCGTGTCACAATGGGGTAAAAAAAGAGGCTGCCTGGCGTAAGGACGCTTTGCCAGGGAGTCCATGCCCAGCTATGACCACCAGAGTTGAGAAGATTGTTATCTCCACACCTCGGCATGCCAGCAGCCTTTCCTACTGTGGGAATTGCTTGGGAAGGTTTTTTGGTATTAGGGGAGCTGACTGGATTACAAAAATAGTCTCCCCACCTCAGCAAAACAAAGAAAAAAAAAACCGAAAACTTTGCTCCCTCTAAGACATTCAGAGGAAGTATCTCTGCTATAAGTTAATTTCTCCTTGTTTTTAGAAAATCGAAAAAGTCCTCTTCAGCTACAGAAAAGAGTGATTTTTAATAATACTCCTCCTCTCGTGTCTGACTTGCTAATATTCGTTGCATTCTTCAGTTATTTTTACCTGCGTATTGTCTAGTCCAATGCATTGTGCCTTCCAGACTCTGCTCCTCTGTGAATTTTCTGTGCTACAATAAAGACATCCTGTCTCCAAAACCAGCTGGCTTTGCTTTTGAATTTTAGCAAAACTTTTTCCTGTTTAAGCAACAAGGTGAAGAAAATGTCCCTGATGCTTTGTCTGACCAAATTGGGGTATGGATGGGGCAGTGTGTGGAGGTAATTATATAAAATCAGTGCTAAACGCGTTACTCACTGTCTATCAACAATAGCAGAAACATAAATTCCCTTTCTGTGTTTTGATGTTTTTGCATATTTTTAATAAAGATTTTACTTAAAAGCAGTTTTATGTTTACCAAAAAATGTGGAGAATATTTTCATATAGCGATACTAAACTTCCCATAATACTAACAGCTGACATAGAAGGATATATTTGGGGCTGGTGTGGCACAGAGGGTAAAGCTGTTGCCTGCAAAGCTGGCATCCCGTATGGGTGCCAGTTAGTGTCCTGATCCAGCTCTCTGCTAATGGCTGGGAAAACAGGGGAATGTGGCTCAAGTACTTGGGTCTCTGTCCCACATGGGAGACCTGGAGAAACTTCTGGCTCCTCACTTTGGCCTTGCCCAACCCTGGCCATGCAGCAATTTGGGGAGTAAACCAATGGATAGGAGATCTCTCTCTCTCTCTCTCTCTTTCATTCTGTGTTTGTGTGTGTGTGTCTTCTCTCTATATAACTCTTTTAAATAAATACATAAACATAAAAAACAAAATGGTATATTTGTTACAATTAATAGATTTAAAAAGATCTTTTTCTTGTTACAGTCCATACTTTATTTAGATATTCTTGATTTTACCTAATAGCCTCACAGTGTTCAAAGGTTCCATAAAGGATATTATTTACATTTTGTAGTCATTTCTCCTAGGCTCTTCTTGACTATCACATTTTCTTATACTTTCTTTGATTATTGTATGATTGGTAGTTTTTTTTTTTTTAAGATTTATTTGAAATGTAGAGTTACAGAAAGAGACGGAGATTGCTACAACTGATGGTTCATGCCCAAAATGACTGCTTATGTTGGGACTGGGCAAGGCCAAAACCAGAAGCCCGGGGCTGCATCCTGGTCTCACACTTGGGTGGCAGGGGACCAAGCACTTGGGCCATCATCTGCTGCCTTCTGAGCCATATTAGCAGGGAGCTGGATCAGAAGTGGAGCAGCCAGGACTCAAACAGATGCTCATATGGGATGCCAGCACCGCAGCTGAAATGCCTGTCCCATGACTGGCAGTTTTGAGGTGTACTGTTTAGGTATTTTACAGAATATGACTCAACTGGTATTTGTCTATGTTTTTCTGTGATTAGACTGTGGTTTTGGTTTGGTGGAAGAAGATTATAGAGGAAAGAAGCCAATCTCATCATATCACACCATAGTTCATACTATGGACATAAATTATCATTGTTGATACTAGACTTTGACCTGAGATATTGTTTTTGGCCCATCTCTAAAATACTCTGAAAGTCAGTCACTATGCACAATCCATACTTAAAGAATGAATAGTTATCCTATAAAATGTTTAGAATTTGTTTCTTCTCTCCTATTTGCTTATTTTTATGTGTTTGTTCATTTCAGTTATTATTTTACGTAAGTATGGATTCATAGCAATTTCATACTTTATATTATAATCCCATATGAATTTAAAACTTTTTGCTCAAGTTTTTCTAGCTTTGGTCATTGAAATTCTGTCAGTTCATTCCTGGGTCCCTTTAATATATACCCAAATTGTGAGTTTTTTTTTTTTTTTTAACCGTGTTCTTATTTTCTGGAACTGTAAGCTACTCCAAGCTCACCTTGTTTATTGTCTGTTCCACTCTTAGTATCAAGTACTACTTCACGTATCCTTGATATGTTTAATAGGAGAATGGCATGAAAACCCAGATCTTGTGGGGCTGGTATTTAATATAATGGTCAAGACATCTTCATCCCATACTGGATTTGATTCTCAGCTCTGCTGCAGATACAAGCTTCTTGCTAATGTCGGAAAGCAGCAGATGATGGCACGAGTACTCGGTTCCCTGCTACCCGTGTGAGAGATCAGGAAGGAATTCTAGCTTTGACCTGGCCCAGCCCTAACAGTTGTGGCCATTTGGGGCATGAACCAGTGGACATGAGTGCTTTGTTGGTCTCTGTTTCTCTGACTTTCAAATAAAATAAATCAACCAATCAAAAAATTTTAGAAAAATGAAAAGATTTGGGCACAGGGTATGCTCATGTTACTAGGGTGCCATTTAAAAAAAAATTGTTTAAGGAATGCAAATTTCATGCATTTAATATATACAAATTTAGGAACATAGTGATTCTTCCCATCCTACCTCCCTCCTGCCCATACTCCCACCCATCTTCCTCCTTCCTCTCCCATTTCCAGTCTTCGCTTTTTTTTTTTTTTTCAAATATATCTATTTTCAGTTAACTTTGTACTCATAAGATTAACCCTACAGGCCGGCGCCGTGGCTCAATAGGCTAATTCTCCACCTGCGGCGCCAACACCCTGGGGTTCTAGTCCCGGTTGGGGCGCCGGATTCCGTCCTGGTTGCCCCTCTTCCAGGCCAGCTCTCTGCTGTGGCCCGGGAGTGCAGTGGAGGATGGCCCAAGCCCTTGGGCCCTGCACCCCATGGGAGACCAGGAAAAGCACCTGGTTCCTGGCTTCAGATATGTGTGGTGCGCCGGCCGCAGCGCGCCAGCTGCAGCAGCCATTGCGGGGTGAACCAATGGAAAAAGGTAGACCTTTCTCTCTGTCTCTCTCACTGTCCACTCTGCCTGTCAAAACAAAAAAAAAAGATTAACCCTATACTAAGTAAAAAGTTCATACTGTGGCTTGGGAAAGCAGTAGAGGATGGCCCAAGTACTTGGGGCCCTGCACCCATGTGGGAGACCAGGAAGAAGCACCTGTCTCTTGGATTAGGATCAGCGCATCTCCGGCCATTACATCCAATTGGGGAGTGAACCATCAGATGGAAGAACTCTCTCTCTCTCTGGATTATGTGGTAGGAGCTTAAGAATTTAGCTTCTTCATAAACTATTTGGACTTAACACTATAGCCAATGAGTAGTTATTAAATAATTTGATAACAGTTGTGTTTTTGGGAATCTGGTTATGCTGTTGAGTATAGAATTTGGAGTAGGAGGATTAGAATCCTGAAAGTGGGTTTTTAGGGTACTCTTAGGTCTATCCAAGAGTGGTTGGAGTAAAAAGAGGGATGATGTACTGAATCATGTTACAAGTATTTCACGAAGGATTCTGAAGATCTATGAGACAGATATACAAAAAGAGATTTTAAATGCATAAATTACGGGACAGGCATTTGATGCAGCAGTGAGATGTTGGTTTTGAGATCCACATCTCATATCAGAGTGTCTGGGTTAAAGTATGTTCATGAATACAACTTCCTGCTAATGCACATTCTAGGAGGTAGCAGGTGAGGGTTAAATTACTTTGGTCCCTGCAACTCTTGTCTTAGACCTGGGTAGAGTTTCTGGCTCCTGGGCTTCAGCCTGACCCAGCCCTGGCTCATGTGGGTATTTGGAGAGTAAACCAGCAGATGGGGATCTTTGCTAATGTGTCTGTGTGTCTCTTTACCTTTCAAGATAAAAAAGTAAATAAATAAATAAACACATGCATCATTTCAATAGATTTTATTATAAGCTCCTAACACTAAATCTTCATATTACATAGGAGACAAAGTTGTCTTGTTTGAATTTCTGTTGATAGTGTCACCTCATCTCTCTGCTAATACATCCTTAACTCAGCTTCTCAACACCAAAGTTTCCATAAGTCAAAAAATCATTTTTCAATGTCAGTTTCATTTGTCTTCAATCATGTTAAATTGCCAAGACAGATTTGATGGTATGAACTTTTTTGCTTTGTTTTGGATTTTTAAGGTATACGTATTTATTTGGAAGGCAGAGTTACAGAAAGAGAGAGAGAGAGAAAGAGAGAGAGAGAGAGAGAGAGAGAGAGAGAGAGAGAAAGAGAGAAGGAAAGACACACACACACACACATCTGTTGGTTCACTCCCCAAATGGCTGCAATGACCAGGGCTGAGCCAGGCCAAAGCTCAGGGCCTGGAGCTTCTTCTGGGTCTTCCATGTGGATGCAGGGGTCCAAGTACTTGGGCCATCCTCCGCTGCTTTCCCAGGCATTTAGCAGGATTGTAAGTGTTGCAGCCAGTAATCAAACAGGTGCCAATATGGGATATCTACACTGCAGATTGCTGCTTAATCCACTGTGCCACAGTGCCAGCCCTAATGGGCTGATCTTGAGGTAACTGTGGACTCTTGTGGATGCACTGTGACTGGCTAGATGTATGTGAAGGACATTACCAAATGTTTATGATTAAGAGGCACTTCTAATAAGAGTACAAGTTATGGATTAAAGAGATTTCCCCAAAAAGGAATATTAATTCTTTCCCAACTGGACCAAGAAATTAGACTGACTATTGGTTTAATGTCCTTCCTGACAACCACAGAATGTATTCATAATGCTTGGACATTACCCTGTTGAATATATTCCGTTCTTCTAATTTATTTATTCACCGAATATTTACTGATGACCAGCAATGTGTCAAGCATTTCTAGTCATGAGATACAAATTCATGTTGCAAATACAAAGTCCTTTCCATCTTCCAACTGGAAGTGTTAAACCCTGCTTTTTGTCCTTCCTTTGAAGTTGAGAGATGGGGGTTTACCCTCCTTTTGTCCCAATAGTGAGTCTCACACTGGGCATGTTAAATGTATATATTCATTTTTAAGAAATAAAGGAATCAGTGATATTATATAGGTAAAATAAGTCTACAGATCATTTTAAGTGGCTGAGTATATTTTCAATGATAACATTTGAAACAATGATTTAGATTTTTTCATTTACCTTATTTGAATTTTTATTTGCCTTTGACAATTGCAATTTACCATTAAAAGATATATAAAAGTTACATGAAAAAATTAAAAGCAGTGTTACATTTTCCTGGAAATTTTCTCTATAGGTTTATTAATATATTCACATCTAGTTTTGCTTTTTAAAATTAAGGAATTATTTATTTTAGAGACAGAGAGAGAGAGAGAGACAGACAGACAGACAGATATACTCCCCCAATGCCCGCAATAGCTATCCAGGGCTGTGTCAGGCTGCAACCAGGAGCTGAGACTCAATCCAGGTTTCCTATGTGGGTGACAGGGACACAGTTACTTGAGTCAACACTTTCTGCCTCCCGAAGTCTACATTAGCAAGAAGTTGGGGTCAAGATCTGGAACTGGGCATCTAATTCAGTCTCTGGCGTAGAAAAAAGGCATCTTAACAACCACCTTGGGGCCAGTGCTGTGGTGCTGCAGGTTAAAGCCCTGGCCTGAGTTGCCAGCATCCCATATGGGAGACCTGGGAGGTCACCCATGTGGGAGACCTGGAGGAAGATCCTGGCTCCTGGCTTCAGATCAGGGCAGCTCTGGCCCTTGCGGCCAACTGGGGAGTGAGCCAGCGGATGGAGGACCTCTCTGTCTCTATCTTTCTCTGTAACTCTGTCTTTCAAATAAAGAAAATAGATCTTAAAAAAAACCCCCACACACACACACATTAAGCACTAGTCCAAAAACCTCGTTTGTTTATTTTCTTTTCTTTTTGATTGGTATTGTCCATACATTATTGCTACTGGTTTTATCAACACAAAAATATAATAGGACTATCAATAATAGTGTGTTAAATTTATTAATAAACACTAACATTTTTAGTGATAGCAGTAATTACTTTTTTGAATGAGAAATATCCTAACAGGCAAATTAAAGTAAATGGAGAATCTTATAAGAAACCATAAAATCATATATGATTGTATATTGAGGAAGATGAGTATAGAAAGCAAATTATCAAAAAAGATGATGAGAAAAATCTGAGATTCATGTAAGCATTTAGAAGAAATGAAAATAAAATTGTATCCTGGATCTTGAATGCTAAAATAATTATTTAACATTTTTATTTTACATTTTTGTGGCATGTGCTGTGATACTTCAATATGTGTATGCAATGAATAATTATGAAAAAGAGTAGTTCTCATTTACATTTTAAAAATAATTTTTAAAATATTAAAAAAAAGGTGGAGTTACAGAGAGAGGAAGAGACAGAGAAATCTTCTATTTACTGGTTCACTCTTCAAATGACTTCAATAGCCATAGCTTTGCCAGGATTGAGCCAGGAAAAGCCAGGATCCAGGAACTTCATCTGGCTCTCCCTCATGGGTGGCAGTGATTCAATCACTTGTGCCATCTTTGTTGCTTTCCCAGGAGCTTTGACAGCAAGCTGGATTTGAAGTGGAGCATTGCCAGTGTTGCATTAGGGGGGCTTAAACCACTGTGGCACCACACAGCCCCCTAATAATTATTTTTAAGACAAATTTTCTACAAATTTTGTGTATTCCAATATATGAATGAGTATATAATACGTAATGGCCATCAGAACTTGTTCCTTTCATCTAACTGTATTTTGGTACATGGTATCCACCTTCCCTGCAGCCTCCCTCCTGCTCATACTTCTAAGTCTCTGGTAATCACTCTTCTGAATTGAGATAAATATTTTTTAACTCCACATATGGAAAGCGGATGTGATATTTGTCTTTGTGTGTCTGATTATTTTGGTTAACATAGTAACCTCCAATTCTACCCATTTTGCTACAGAGATCAAGATCTTATTATTTTTTGTTGATGAATAATACTTTATTGTGTATATATACTTCATTCTCTTTATCCATTCATCCATTGATGGACACCAAAATTGATTCTATATCTTGGCTATTGTGAATAGTCCTGCAATGAGCATGAGAGTACAGACATTTCCTTGATATACTGATTTAATTCCCTTTGGATATATATATACCCCAAAGCAGAATTGCTAGGTCATATTTTAGATAAATTTTTAATTTTTAAAACAAACTCATAATATTCAACATAATTGCTGTGCTGATTTACAATCGCACTTGTGACACATAGTTTTCTTTCTCCACACTCATAATCCATAGGAAAATACACATTCTAACTGAAATGAGATGATATTTCATTGTGGTTTTTATTTGTATTCCTCTTATGGCTGATGATTCCGAGCATTTTTATGCATATTTGTTGGCTATTTTAGTTTCTTCTTTCCAAGAGGAGTATATTTATGCCCTCCCCCCATTTTAAGACTTATTTTACCTGAAAGTAAAAGTTTCAGAGAGGGAGAGGCAGAGAGAGAGAGAGATGGCTTCTATCCTCTGGTTTACTTAATGGCCGCAATGGCTGGAGTGGGCCCATCTGAAGCCAGGAACCAGGAGATTCTTCCAGCTCTCCCAATGGGTACAGGGACCCAAGGGCTTGGGCCATCTTCTACTGCTTTCTCAGGATATAGCAGAGAGCTGGCTCGGAAGTGGAGCAGCCAGGACTCGAACATGTGGCGAAATGAGATGCCAGCACTGCAGGCGCAGGTTTACCTGATATTCCACAGCACCGGCCCCATTTTGCCCATTTTTAAATTGATGTATTTGATTTCTTTTCTTTTTGAATTACTTATTCTGAATATTATTTCTTGTGTCAGATAAATTGTTTTCAAAAATTTCTCCCATTTTATATGTTGTTATTTGTCAATTGTTTCATTTGCGGTTCAGAAATGTCTTAGTGTCATATAATTCCACTAGTCTAGTTTTTCTTTTGTTGTGTGTGTTTTTGGTGTTTTACTCCAAAAACTTGTTTTATACAAATGTCTTGGACATTTGTATAAAATGTATAAATTTGTATAAAATGTATAAATGGGAGAGGGAAGAGATGTATCATTTGGGACATGCTCAGGCTGACTTGCCCCAAGTGGTGGAGTTGGAAGCATACCAGGGGATTCCAATTCAATCCCATCAAGGTGGCATGTACCAATGCCATCTCACTGTTCCAGGTGATCAATTTCAGTTCACAGTTGGTCATGGTGGAGGGACTGGGAGTCAAAGGGAGCACATAGACAAGTCTAGTACCTGCTAACGCTAACCGATGGAGTAAATAAAGGGGAGAGTGATCCAACATGGGAAGTGAGATACTCAGCAGACTCATAGAATGGCAGATGTCCTAAATAGCACTCTGGCCTCAGAATCAGCCCTAAAGGCATTCGGATCTGGCTGAAAAGCCCATGAGAGTATTTCAGGCATGGAAAGCCAAGACACTCTGGCAAAAGATCTCTTTGAGTGAGATACCAGTGGAAAGAACAGGTCATCAAAGAAGGAGGTACCTTTTTCTGAAGGGAGGAGAGAACCTCCACTTTGACTATGACCTTGTCTAAACAAGATAAGAGTCGGAGAACTCAGAGGGCTTCCATAGCCTTGGAAACTCATGACTGGAGCATAGGGAGATTACTGATGCCATAGACAGGAGTGTCAATTGGTAAAGTCAACAACAGGAGTCACTGTGCACTTACTCCTCATGTAGGATCTCTGTCCTTAATGTGCTGTGCATTGAGATTTAATGCTATAACGAGTACTCAAACAATATATTTCACTTTGTGTTTCTATGGGGGTGCAAACTGTTGAAATCTTTACTTAATGCATACTAAACTGATCCTCTGTAAAAAAAAAAAAAAAAAAAAAAAAAAAACCAAAAGAAATTATCAATTCCCAACTTGACTCTCACTGGGATTAAACATGACAATAGGTCTGCTCTGATTTCATCATCATTTAAAAAAAATCATCTATTATTTTTCATTTTATGTTTCTGTGTGGGAGCAAACTGTTGAAATCCTTACTTAATGTATACTAAGCTGATCTTCTGTATATTAAGATAATCGAAAATGAATCTTGATGTGAATGGAAGGGGAGAGGAAGTGGGAAAGGGGAGGGTTGTGGGTGGGAGGGACGGTATGGGGGGGAAGCCATTGTAATCCATAAGTCGTACTTTGGAAATTTATATTCATTAAATAAAAGTTTAAAAAAAAGTCTTGGACTGTTTTCTCAATCATTTTTCTAGTAATCTCATAGTTTCAGGTTTTACATTTAGGTCCTTGGTTAATTTTGAGATGCTTTTTATATTTGGATATCCAGTTTTCCCAACACCATTTATTAAAGATATTGTCCTTTCTCCAACATATGTTTTGGCGCCAAATTTTGAGTTGAAAAATACAACACCTGAGAACAAAATGGTAAAGTTTTATTTCTCAAACAAATTTTCATATTAGAACAGATCATGTTGTGTTTCTCATCAGGTATACACATGTGTGTGAATGTGTGTGTTTAGCAAATCTGAAATATTTTACATCTTTTCCAAGAGAAGCCCTTGATCCTACTCTGCATGTTTTGATTTGCTTTACTTGGTTCTATTATGAGAGAGCAAAGATTTGCATGAATAAACTTAGAGTAAAATAAAACAATGAATATGTATTTTGGATCCTAAAATAATTAAGTCCCTGATCCTATGGGAAGCATGCTCTATTCTTTGCTTTGACTGAGTTGAACACATAAATGATGCACTGAAGAGTTAAGAACTCTTTAATTGCTGCCGGTCTCTAATTTACTACCCTCCAGTATTTACTCCAAGATATTCAGTTGACGTTAGAGAGCTTCAGAGCATTTATACATATTATTAGAAGTGATTTTATGAGTATCAGAATGTAACAAATGATATATTGTTTAATGAATAAATGACAAAAAAGCCTTTTATTTTCTCCTTTAAAAAAAAAAAACAAGTGAAGGGATAGTGCAGGAACTGTGTGTGGGATACAAAATAACTACTTTCTCTTGTTTTTTTTAAATAGAAATTTAACATTTAAATATTTGATTATTTTCTATATTTAGAAAAAATAAGGAAATTTCTTGTATTTCCACAAATTATTTAGTTGTTTTTACTAAAAATTTTGAATACCAAAATACTCAGAAAAACATTTATTCATTCATTCATTCATCAAAACAATATGCTTATTGTTTATCAAACACTGTAATTAAAGCTAAGGGATAAAAATTTAATAAAGAAATCGCTTGTATAGTAAATAAATTATATTTAGTTTTAGAGTGAAAATACGTGTCTGTAAATAAAATATAAAGCAGGAATATTTCTAGCAAGTATGGAAAAATAATGGTTTGCAATGAGTGCTTCAAAAACTTTAAAATTATGAAATATTTGAAATACACAGAGAATCTCAGCAAATAATAGGCATTTGTGTTTACATATTATGGATTTAACCAAAGCTGACATTTTATTTATTTACCAAAGTCTTTTATTTTTTTTAAGTTCAATGCTACATAAACCATTAAATCTTATTATCTC
Organism: Oryctolagus cuniculus; assembly: GCF_964237555.1. Lineage (NCBI taxonomy): Eukaryota > Metazoa > Chordata > Mammalia > Lagomorpha > Leporidae > Oryctolagus > Oryctolagus cuniculus. Next base: position 103,893,520 of record NC_091437.1, on the reverse strand, counting down.
ATTTTGCTCCCATTTTCCCCAAAGTTACTGTTTTCTTGAAGTTAGTAAGTATCACCTGTTACTCTGTTTTGGCATATTTAAATTAACTCATAAACCACCAAAATTCATGGTTTTATCTATTTTTAAACAACATGAATGCTCTATTTTGCAAATTGTTTGGATAATTTTACTTGACTATCCTTCTTTCATTCTAGTTTTCTACTCTCTCCCAAATTTTGTATTCTACTATACTTTCACTTTAATGTCCATAGTTCATTTTATTTTTGATGAATTATTTAAATTTACATGTTGGTGCTAGCATTGTCCTGGAGGGGGTAAAAATACTGCCCGTGACTTCCATATCCCATATTGGGTCTTGGTTCATGATGCAGCTGCTCCACTTCCGAGCCAGCTCCCTGCTAATTGCCTGGGAAAAGCAGCAAAAGATTGCCTGGTTTGGGCTCCTGCCACCCATGTGGGAGACCTGGATGAAGCTCCTGGTTTGTGCCTTTGGCCTGGCCCAGAGGGTTGTTGCGGCCTACTGGGGAGTGAACCAGTGGTTGGAAGATTTCTTTCTCATTCTGTCTCTCCCTCTTTCTCTGTAACTCTTGCTTTCAAAATAAATAAATATTTAAAAATAAAAAAATTGACTTGTAAAATTGTACATATTATGCAGTGCTTAAGACATTTGATACATGAATACATTATACAATTTTCAAACAAGGATAAGCACATGTCTCTCTTCAGACATTTATTATTTCTTCTGGTGAAAACATTCAAAATCCTTTTTTGACTTCTTGAAAGATACAGCATATTATCTTCATCTCCAGTCACCCTTCTGTGAAATAGGAAGTGTAAACTCATTAAATTAATTACAACTTAGTACACATTGACCAACTTTTGCCATCTTTTACTCCCTCCTACATTTTACAGCCTCTGGTAGCCACCATTCTACTCTCAACTTCTATGAATTCAGCTTTTAAATATTCTACATATGAGTGAGATCATGTGGTATTTCTCATTCTGCACCTGACTTATTTCACTTAATAGAATAACCTCCAGTTCAGTTCAAGTTGTCATAAATGACAGGATTCAATCCTATTTTTTATTGCTTTATAATGTTGCAATGTGTCTTTGTATCTCGTGTTCATTACCCATTCACCAGCTGATGAACATGTAGGTTGTTTCCATTTCTTGGTTATTGTAAATTGTGCTGCAATAAGCAAGGGAGTGTAGATTATCTATTTATCATACTGATTTCATTTTCTTTGGAAATATATCTAGTAGTAGAGCTGCCCAATCATATGGTAGCTGTTTTTAATTTTTTGAGAAACTTCCATACCCTTCTCTATAATGGTTGTAGTAATATATGATCTCACTAACAGTGTGCAATGATTCCCTTTTCTTAATATCCTTACCAGCACATCTTTGCATTTTTCTTTTCTTTTTGTTAACAATAATTCATATTTCAGTAATTGATACCTCATTGTGGTTTTGATTTATACTTCCCTCATGATTAGTGATGTTAAACTTTTTTTTTTCATATACTTTCTGGTGATTTGGATACATTCATTATTTTGAGACAAATTTACTTAGATGTATTAAACATTTTTCAGTAAGATTATTTGATTTCTGGCTATTGAGCTATTTTAGTAAACTGAACTCTTTCTATCTGAAAAGAGTTCATTCCTTGTGCTTGAACCTGGGAAACTTCAAGACATTATGTATTGAGCTTTTACCTTGTACCAAATGCCATTCCACTTTAAGTACTTTTGTGTACTAAATGTTTTAGAACTCACAATAAATCCATATGTTGAAAAGTATCATCGTTTCATTTTGGTGAAGAAGACCCTAACAAACATAAATACACAAAGTTAGACAATCGGTAAGTATTTGAGCAACTTTTGAGCTTACAGGATCCTCAATGACATGGTTAAAATTGGATTAAGCATCTTTTTTTTTTAACCAGTCTTCAGCCATCTCGTTGTATGACCTGCCAATTCACATCATTTGCTCTATTATCATATTGGTATAATTATAATTTTCTACTTAATTCAAAGAGGAGACTAACCCTTGTCAATTATTTTTAAAATATCTTTAGCTAATAGTGCAAGAGCAAGATGAGCAGCGTAGTTATGAAAGTGTTGGTATGTTCTCTCTGTCTCTGTCTTTCTGACTGTCCACTCTGCCTGTCAAAAAAAAAAAAAAAAAAAAAAGAAAAAGAAAAAGAAAGTGTTGGTCCAGCACACTTAGCATAAACACTAGTATGGAAAATGGGTCCTTGCCCGGACAGAGGATGACAGTAACAACAGCACATTGGTGGAGCTGGCTGTATGCTGCAGTAGGTTAAGCAATCATCTGCAGTGCTGGCATCCCATATGGATGCCGGTTCGAGTCCTGGCTGCTCCACTTCCAATCCAACTCCCTTCTGAAGGCCTGGGAAAGCAGAGGAGGATGGGCCAAGTCCTTTGGCTCCTGCTTCGAGACCTGGAGTAGGCTCCTGGCTCCTGGCTTTCAATTGGCTTGGCTCTGGCCATTACAGCCATTTGGGGTGTAAACCAGCAGATGAAAGATCTCTCTTTCTGTCTCTCCCTCTCTTTGTCTGTAACTCTGCCTCTCAAGTAAATAAATAAAGATATAAATAAAAAACAATACATTGGTAAAATACAGGTAATTTGTTATAAAAATCAAACATAATAAACACAAAAAATAAAGTAGAACTCATCTTGTAATGTTGCAATAACATTGAGATTGATTATGTAAACATTACAGTACATGTAAGTAAATATATATTAATATATCCTAATTTTCTGCACTAAGAGGACCTGAGAGTAAGGAGTTTCTCATGGAAATCTGTCCTTTTACATAAGGGTTGAGACAAGATAACCTGTAAGGTTATACTGGACTTTCATTGTGTCAGAGAGGCTGGGAGTGCTCAAGGAACAATGGAGACACTGCTACATACATTGGAGGCAACAAGAAGTAGACCCACACATGCCAAGCAAGGCTAATCCAAACAACAAAGTTCAAAATGACTGTAGGGGGTGACAACTCATTGAATAAAGTGGGATATGGACTATGAATTTGTATTGATGAAAAGAAAGAAGAGTGAGAGTAAAAAAGGAAGGGACAGGAAGGAAGAAGAAAAGTCAATGAGGCATGGACATTTAAACAGCTTAAAATTTTTCCCCAAACACTAATTATGAATGGAAAACAAAAGTTCTTTTGTAATTGAGAAGACTCACAGATATCTGAATAAAGTAAACAAAGTGAAATAATCCAATTAGAAATGTATGTCCCAAGAAAAGGTAGATCAAAGTGATGCAGCATCCTATCTGTGATATTCCTAATAATATAGGACCTGACTCTAAAGTTGAGCCTCAGAACACAACTCTAAATTCAGAGATAGCCCACAAAATCGAATTGTGGAAATATTTAAAACTTTTGGCTGGCGCTGCGGCTCACTAGCCTAATCCTCCGCCTGTGGCACCTGCACCCCGGGTACTAGTCCTGGTTGCTCCTCTTCCAGTCCAGCTCTCTGCTGTGGCCCGGGAGGGCAGTGGAGGATGGCCCAAGTGCTTGGGCCCCTGCACCCGCTTGGGAGACCAGGAGGAAGCACCTGGCTCCTGGCTCCTGGCTTCAGATCGGCCATAGCAGCCATGTGGGGGGTGAACCAAAGGAAGGAAGACCTTTCTCTTTGTCTCGCTGTCTCTCACTGTCTAACTCTGCCTGTCCAAAAAAAAAAAAAAAAAAAAAAAAACCACCTTTTGTCAAAGAAGTTCAGGAAAAACTGGGATTCTGTCCCTGTGATGGAAACACAAGACAGAATCATGAAAGGCAAGGTGTGATTCTAAACATTTAGGGGAGATTTAGTGAAACTTGAAAAGAATTTATGGATTAGTCCATAATGAGGTAAAATGTGACTTTTCTGCTTCTATAGTGATCATATAGGACAGTGCCTCTGCTTGTGGGAAAGAGATACTAAAATATAACAAACCAGAGTATCCAATTGGCAAGTTGTCATCAAAATGTTTAAGGAGGAAAAATGATTTGTACTCACTTGCAATGATTATGCAAAGCAATGCATTGAACCCACTTTAGCTTATATGGTTTGTTTCCATCAATTTTATGTCAGTATAAATGCAGTGTCTTCCCTATAGTCTGGTCTAAAAAAATTTTGGGTGTATTTCAGTTTCTAGGTGCCCCATTTGTCCCTGTTGCTTTATGCTAAACTGTCTGACCATATGAAATAAAATAATGTTTTATGTGGAATATTTTATGCTGAAATAGGGATCTGTAGAAATTTCTTTGAAAGAGAATATTTTAGTAAATCACTTTAGAGCTTTTCTCCTATCATTAATTAGCATTTGGTTAGTCATTTACCTATAAGACTTTGGTTTATTTAAATGAATTTTGCAACTGTTAAGCAGAAAATACAAATTATGCTGGAGACCTTTATCTACAAAGAATATGTGTGGGAAAGAAAGATGTCTATTAGGAATATTAATAGTATGCTGTTTGCCATGCCTTTGATTTGTTTAAATATGTTTAATTACAAATATAAATTATATATACAGTTTAGAAACAAAGTATTTAATAATTTAAGGATTAACTATGAGTGAAAATAATTTGTTTAGTCTAGCAGTAACAATTTAATTGCAAATTGTTCAGATATGTGTACATAATACACAATAAATATTTATTATATGTTGAATGAGACAAAGAATATTAAAGAATTTAACAGTTTTGTACACATTTCCACATTAAAGCTTTTATTATTTGCTTAGACACAGAGTTAATTTGAGATAAAATAATTAAAACCTAACACAAACTATATTTCTGAGTTTGCGGTTCTTAAGATGCTATATGGTGATTTTATCTTGAAATTAAGTATGAATTAGAAAAGCTCAAATTTACTTATTCTACCCTCACATGCAATGGACCATTAATTCCTAGAAGTAGAATATCTTGCATTAAGGACTAATCAAACGTTCCAAGGCTCTATGAATTTCACCCCATTGTCATTAGCTTTTTAGTGTTTTAATTGTCCCTATAATACTTAGCTTCTGACCTCTGATATTTTATTGTAATTGGAAAGCAGGATGCTTAAGACTGAAGCACAAAAGGAAATCATCAACACTCACCCTGAGAAGTTCTCCTTAGAATCCATCGCTGATCACTCCTTCCTTGCTTCTTGCAGTTGTCCTTTCTACCAGCTACTTTAAAAATGAATATGTCTGAGTCTAATCTGTCACAATCTCCTTGAGACCCAGTCATGGGGTCATGGGTGATGTGTTCACCATTAGACATGAAAAATGATAATAAGGGATCTTCTTATCATATTCTCCTAACAAAAATATAAATCCAAAATTTACCAAGATACGTCATTGGTTTTACCCGTAGGTAAATTTTTGAATATGTGATGTTTCTTGATAAATTTATGAAAGATATGAATTATGGAAAAACTATGGAGAGGAAGGGAGGGAGAGATGAAGGGAGTATCACTGCATTCTTAGAATTGCATCTACGAAATATATTGACTGTCAAAAGCTAATTAACATTTTATAAATAAAAAGCTTATTAAAAAAATTTCAAAACCTGTGTATGGATTTCAAGATTTTTGCACCAAAATAAACTTATTCTTTAATTTCATTTTTGCATGAATTTTTTGAAGTATTTTCATATTCTTAATTACTTTGGTGACAAATTCTTAGAGTAGCATTTATTGTATCAGAGCATTGAAAATTTAAAAAAAATTTATTATTTATTTAAAAGCCAGAATTACAGAGATAGAGAGACAGACGGGGGAAGAGAAAGAGAGAGATATTTTCCATCTACTTGTTCACTTCCCAAATGGACTCAATGGTCATGGCTGGGCCAGGCTGGAGCCAGGAGCCAGAACTTTAATCCAGGTCTTCCATATGGGTGGCAGGGTCCAAACACTTTGGCCATTTTCTCCTGATTTTCCCAAACCACTAGCAGGCAGCTGGATCAGAAGTGGAGCAGCCAGGACTTGAACCAGCGCCCATGTGGGATGCTTGTGTTGCAAATGGTGGCTGAACCCTATCCATCACAGACTTGCCCCGAAACTTTTAATTCACACTATTGCAGGGGCCTAGTGTTTGGCACAATGACTGAGATGCTGCTTGGGTACCCACATCCAATAATGCATCCCTTGTTGAGTCTTGGCTCTGCTTCTGATAACAGCTTCCTGTTAATGTTCAAGCAGCAGATAATGGCTCAAATGCTTGAATGCCTGCCATCTTTCCAAGTAACCTGGATGGAATTCTTGTCTCCCAGCTTCAGCCTGGCTCAGCCCCAGCTGTGTGGGTATTTGGGGAATGAACTCGCAGATAAGGAGCTCCATTGTCTCTCTTTTTCTTCTCTAAAAATTTTTAAAAAATGAATAAATGCAAAAAATTAACAACACTATTGCAAAATTTTAATCCAGAAAAGTTTAATAATTGCATTGGTAGTGAAAAATCAGAGATTCTTAATAAACTTGTCAATATGTGATACCATAGTTTTAATACTCTATTTTAATATAGGTAAAAAATATCTACTAAATGGTTAATTTCAGAGTCTTTATTTACTAGAAAATGAATTTATTAACATGTTTAAGATCCTTTTGGGAAACTTTAATTTCTTCTTAGTTTTTGTTCATAATCTATCCTTTATCTATCAAAATGTTGGACTTCTTGTATATTCATAAGAATCCCTTATGTAAATAAATAATTATACTCACTTGAATGCACATATTTTCTGTGTATTTATAATTTAACTATGTTATTATTATAGTATTTCCTGACATAAATATTTTATTTATTTTTCATTTTTTATTGTCAACAATTTTTATGTCTTCTGACTGTGGTATCAAGCCTACACTTCCTTCACTTCCAGTAGAGCATGTAGTATTATGTATGTCTTTTTTAGTACTCTTTGAGTTTACATTTTTCTCATACTTAAACTTGACCTCAAGAAATCTGTCCTTATAATTATAAAGTATTTTTTGAATAACTTATTCATCTCTGTGTGGATTATTTCCTAAGTTATTGTATCCAACCCTATGGCTTTAAATAGCATCTGTAAAGAAATGTATAACCAACTTAAGTTTCTAATTTAACTATTTCTTCCTAGAGTCAAACATAAGTTCAAGTGACTTTTTGAAATCTTCAGTTACGTGTTTATAGAAGCTTTGATCAAGCCCACCAAATTAATTGATTTCCTATACCTGTTATCCTCTCATAAAGTAGTATCACCAAATAATGCAGGGATCTCTATTTTATTGACTATAGAAACAAAATACAACCCCAAAATAGTTTTCTCAACTCTGTCTTCAAAATATATGTTGGATTTTCCACTTCCATTTGTATTCTGTCTTCTGTCCTTATCCACACCACCATCATAATTTTCAACATTTACCCAGATATTGCAACAGCCTCTTTGACAGCGCCTCTACTTCTGCTATTGTCTCAGTAAATGTCTTTTACCTGGAGAAGTCAATGAGATTTTCTTTGGGGGAAAGCACTTATTAGACATTATTCCACATGATCAGAGTCAGTGAACCCAGGGGGCTTCCATAGCCTTGGCAGCTCATGACAAGAGCCTAGGGTGATTACTGAGGCCATAAACAAGAGTGTCAATTTGTTAAGTCAACAACAGGAGTCACTGTGCACTTACTCCTCATGTAGGATCTTTGTCCTTAATGCTATAACTAGTACTCAAACAGTATTTTTCACTTTATGTTTCTGTGTGGGAGCAAACTGTTGAAATCTTTACTTAATGTATGCTAAACTGATCTTCTGTATATAAAGAGAATCGAAAATGAATCTTGACATGAATGGAAGGGGAGAGGGAGTGGATAAGGGGAGGGTTGCGGGTTGGAGGGACGTTATTGGGGGGGAAGTCATTGTAATCAATATTCTGTACTTTGGAAATTTATATTCATTAAATAAAAGTTAAAAAAATAAAAATAAAAAATAATAAAATAAAATAAAATAAAATAATTTTATAGATTGTCTTTATTTCCTTTTTGTTTCTTTGTGTTAGTTTGGGTTCTATTTTGCAAACTCAAGGGCAGAAATTCAAGTAAATGTCAGAATTTCTTTTTCAATGTTGTTGTTTGGAGGTAATGGAAACACTTGTAGATGAATGTGAACACGGTAAGAAAAACAGAAGGAGCTACAAGTGCATGCTAATAATCCAGAGACCAGGAGGAAAACTAGGATTTTATCCCACGAGATAACTTTAAGAAATATCAAGTCTCCCTTCTCACAAAATTGGGTGAGCTGCACATGCACATGCACACTCCAAATTGCACACACACATTCTCACTATTTAGGGTATTTTTGTGTGCATCATTGTACATTTCTGTAGCCTCCAGAAAAAGACATCAGGCACATAAAAAATGTCAGTGCAGCCACGGGACATCTAAGAATTAGGAATGACAGGATTCAAAATATATGGGCATTTACCATGTCTGCTCCAGCTCTGCATCATATTATTTTGTTATATTTCCATTCTAATCTTACATTGTGCAACCCAATTTACTCTGTTCTAGTAATAACAGTTTCATTTTTATTCAAAATATTTGCTTACCTAATTTTTAAATTGTTTCATCTGTCTTTCTTCTCTTTATTCTTTAGGACTCAGATTAAATATTCCCACTTTAGAAAAACCTTTTGACAGAAGTTTCAACAAGATGTAGTCCATTGTTATGTTTGCTACAAGACACAAAATTCATAATATAAATGCATTTTAATTTGAGAACGGGTGGTTTAAAATTCCAAAATTGACCTAAAATAACAGATCAATCCAGTCTCTCTTGTGAAAATAATTGGTTGGAGATTAGATGTATGTATGCATTTGTTTTTCCCAATGAAAAGTCTTTCCTTTGCCCTTGGTTTTATAGCAAGCAATGCATGTCATACTTGATAAATGTATTTTTGTTTAGACAAGGGGTTGGCCACAATACATTATAGGGTGGGACTGGCTGTGTTGGTAGGACAGACCATATGATTTACACTTGATCTTAGCCAAAAGGCCGAGAAGTGATAAACCACATGATTTAAAGTATGGAATTTGAATCATATGTTATCATTTGACCTGGAGACAAATAAACCATGTGAGCAATCAGTCAACCATGCCTGTATATAGAACCCCCTCAAATTCTCTCTGAATATCAAGGTTCAGGTAGGCTTCCCTAGGCAAGACTCCTCTTCGGTGCTACTCTGACTGCAGAGTGGGACAATGAAAGCTTTGTACCTGAACGCCTCCCCGACGCTGTCCTGTGCTCTTCCTTTTACTGATTTTGACTGGTTCTCCCTGTAACAATTACCGCTGTGGGTATAATAGCTTCCCATTGAGTTCTGTGAGTCCTTATTAAAAATGGTCAATCCTGAGGGAGATTTTGGGAACTTTCCAGATTTGCGGTTAGTGTCAGAAGACAGGGAAGTCATGAGAGTTTTTCTTTTAAATGTCTGGATTGAGCAATTTTTGGGTAATATTAAATCTAGGCCAAGAACAAACCTTAAAATCCTCCCTGTTTTCTGTTTCATTCTTATGCCAAACAAATAACCAATCAATAAACCCTTTGGACATATGCAGAAATAACATCATCTACTCCTGCCCCAGCATTGTTTCAGACCACTATTATTTCTCTTTTTTAAAAAAAGATTTATTTATTTGAAATGTAGAGTGATAGCGAGAGAAGGGGAGATAGAGAAAGGTCTTCTATCTGCTGACTCACTCTTTTTTTTTATTTTGAAGATTTATGTGTTTATTTGAAAGTCAGAGTTACACAGAGAGAGAAGGAGAGGCAGAGATAGAGAGGTCCTTCATCCACTGGTTCACTCCCCAATTGGCCTAAACATCCAGAGCTGCACCGATCCAAAGCCAGGAGCCAGGAGCTTCTTCCAGGTTTTCCACACAGTGGTAGGGGCCCAAGGACTTGGGCCACCTTCCACTGCTATCCCAGGCCATAGCAGAGAACGGGTTCAGAAGTGGATCAGCCAGGACTTGAACTGGCGCCCATATGGGATGCTGGCACAGCAGATGGCAGCTTTACCTGCTACGCCACAGCACCAGCCCTGATTCACTCTTTAAATGTCTGCAACAGCCAGGGCTGGGCCAGAAATTCCATCCAGGTATCCCACATGGATGGCAGGACCTCAACCCCTAGGGCCTTTTTGTTTTGCCTTCCAAGGTTCATTAGCAGGGAGTTGGATTGCAGAGCAGCTGAGATTTGAACCAGAACTCTGATAGGGAGTACTGGTGACACAACTGGTGGCTTAGCCTTTCAAATCACAATGGTGGCTTCCTCTCTTTTCTCTTGCCTGAATATTAAAATTGCCTTTAATAGGCTTCATCCGCCTTTCCTTCTTTTGTGTGTGTGTGTTTGACAGGCAGAGTTAGTGTGAGAGAGAGAGAGATTCAGAGAGAAAGGTCTTCCTTTTTCCGTTGGTTCACCCCCCAAATGGCTGCTATGGCCGGCGCTGTGCCGATCCAAAGCCAGGAGCCAGGTGCTTCCTCCTGGTCTCCCATGTATATGCAGAGCCCAAGCACTTGGGCCATCCTCCACTGACCTCTCAGGCCACAGCAGAGAGCTGGACTGGAAGAGGAGCAACCGAGACAGAATCCGGTGCCCAGCTGGGCCTATAACCCAGAGTGCTGGTGCTGAAGGTGGAGGATTAGCCAAGTGAGCCATGGCACCGGCCTGCCTTTCCTTCTTAAAACACGTTCAAAACTCAACCAAGGAGAAACTTTTTAAAAATAAATCTGAAGTGACACATTGAACTAGTATTCAAAACAACCATGTTGTGTCTGTGTGGACCCCTTTCTCCAAGGTCCTTCACCATGGGATCTCTGGTATGTGAGGATTACACACTTTATCTGACTTATGTCAAATTCATAATTTAACTAGAGGATGCAACTAAAGTATAGGTGACTTGTATTATTCCTGGGCAGAAGTTTAATTGACCATTGCATGATTTCACCATATCTCATCTCTGCCACAACAGAGTTGTCACAGTTAAGTGCTATTTTTTCATCCTGGTTGTAAAGACCACAGAGAGAACTGTAACAAACACGTAGCTGGAGCATTATAGTAATGATAGACTTCATTGTTTTAAATAATGCATGGAATTTTGCATTGCATGTTCAAGAGACATAACATTAGAAAAGCTTATTGACACAGAAGTTACTATTAGCAGTGGGATGCTGACATTACGACAACAAAACAATCATGCAACCTTGGTTTTAAAGAAATATGGACGTTGAGGAGAAAACCATTAGTAGAAGTTGGAAAATGACAGCACATGGCATTCTGTTGTGGAATATTTAGTATAAGTGTCAATTATAATAACTAATAAAAATATACCAGTGTACTTATGGTTACAAATGAAGAGACCAAGGAGAATATTATCATGATGCTTTAGTTACTATTGACTACATTTGAAACGTTTAAAAGGTGAAGATCTGAGAAAAGAACTAGGAAAAGGGAGAAGGAAAAGTTTTAACACAGATGAAAGAGAGCAAGAGAATATAAACTATGTGGAAATTCTGAATCACTAAGTTTAGAATGTGCAATCAATGCCTGCTTCCAGATGGGAAAAATAAGCAAATGAAAATAAAATATTTTTAAAAAACTACAACAGATATTGAAATACTGATTTTAATGGAAAGTATCAAAGCAGCAATCTTAGAGTTCAGGGAAAGGAAATCAGAAAATGAATTGCCAATAACAGATTGATAAATTTTGAAACTGAGTAAAGATTCACATATTACCTAAAAAATACTTTGGTCTGAGTATTAATATATAGACTGTGATATTATCAAGTAGATAAAAAGGAGAAAGTGTGTGTGTGTGTGTGTGTGTGTGTGTGTGTGTGGTATATGTGAAGTTGGCCTTTGGCTTAGTGGTCAAGATGCCACACGGGATGCACCCTTCCTTTAACAGAGTGCCTGGGTTTGAGTTGAATGATGCAGCACCTGAGAGGCAATGGTGCTGGCTCAAGTAGTTGGTCCATGCCACCTATGTGTGATACCAGGACTGAGTTCGTGGTTCCGGCTTTCTTCTGGCCCAGACATGGCTATCGTTGGCATTTGGTGAATGAATGAGAAGATGAAATTTCTCTTCCTGTCTATATATCTCTCTGTGTGACTATGTCTCTCTACTTTTACAATACATAAAAAGCTTTTAAAAGAGGCTACTAAGGTTTTGAGAAAGTTTTACTTTCCAATATGTCATGACTGTACTTTGTACTATTCTCCATGACAGAATAATGAATATTGAACTTGTCTACCTTCTGTAACCAAGTATGAAATAGAAAAAATGCACAAGACATTTTTTCTTTCAATTGGAAAATAAGACATAGAAGATTTTATTTATGAAAAAGCAAACATTGAAGAAACTTCCTATTAGCCTGGACCTTCTTCTTTGTGTGATTTCTGAAAAAATCCAAAGAGTAAGTCTCTAGAAAAATCAAGATACTCAATTTAGTTGAAGAGAAAGACTATATTTGTGGGCTGAGGAAGCAGCTAGATTTTCAGGAAAATGACTGAGGAGAAAGGAGACATGAAGAAGTTCTTGGTTTTAAGTTTGCAGGGTAAGACCCTATGAAACAGCGGTAGCAACGTTGAGGAATGACTAGATTCTTTAAACCTTATTGGAGTTCCAGTCCAGTCATAGTAGAGGTTCATAAGAATATGATGGGTATTCTGTTGCATCCCAATAAAAACTGTACTTTATAAGTAATGACCATATAGAATTGGTTGCAAAATCAATATTATAATCTCCACCCATCATGGAAAGAAAGCAAACTTGACAAAATTAAAACGAATTTTGGGTGCTAGCTTTGTGGCAAAGCAGATTAATCTACAATTTGCAACACCAACATCTCATATCACAGGTTTGTGTCCTGGCTGCTCTGATTCCTACCAAGCTAATGCATTTTATAAGGCAGCAGATAATGACCAAAATACTTGTGATGGGCCCTGCCAACCATGTGGGAGATCCAAGTGGAGTTCTTGGGCTCTAGCTTTCACCTGGCCTAACCATGACTGTTACGACCATTTGGGGAGTGAATGAGAGAATGGAAAATTCTCCCCTCCCCTTTATTTCTCCCTTACTTCCTCCCTCTCCCCCTAGCCAATTCCTCTGCCTTTCAGATAAATGAAATAAGCCTTTTAAAAACTAGGAGGCAAGTGACTCTACACAGCACCCAAGGAGAGCCTATTCTATAGTTTACTTTCTAATGCAGTGAAGGAAGGAAATGAATCATAAAGGAAGAGACTCCAGAAGGAAGAGCTGTGCTACCCAGAGACCTAATCTAAGGAAGAATAGATACTAACCAAGAAACATTTTCCACCCCTCCAGTGAAGATGCCCCCACAATATCCATCTAATAGAACTGCATCATTACTGTAGACCAATGATTATTGGTTCTTGCCATTTTTCCATTTTACAGGTGGGACAGTTTCTTATAGCCAATTTACCTCATTATTATTTTGCAGATATTGAGGTATTACATATCTTCATATCAAGAAGAGTTGCATCACGAGATGCTAAAGAGACTATGATGAGATTGTGGGATTCATCCTGGTTATGATTGGAAGGTGGTTTGAGATTTTCTCCTTTTATAGCTGAGTGAGAACATTGTATACAGAGGAAGATAAGTAAATATTTGTGACAAAGAAGGCAGACTGTTTTAAACTGGATTATTGTTCAGTGCTCTCTCTCTGAACCACACTTTCTCCATGTTAATATCCGTTACCAATATTAATTTCTTTGACAGTGTCAGGATGTGTGCCATTTCTAAGCTGACACTGGATGATCTCACATCACGACTATGCCTCCTGCCTTCAGAACACAGTTGTCCCATATAAGCACTTTCATTCAGCCAAGATCTTACTGTGGAGAAGACCTGGAGCAGACCTGCATCTGACCCATAGCCCACAAGTAATATGTGTGAGAAATAACTGATGTTACAAGCAACATCCTTTGCTATTTGTTGTTACTCTAAACAAAACCCACAGAACATTTTATCAACCACTAAAGAATACACGTTCTTCTCATCAGCACATGGAATATTTCCCAGGACAGTCCATGTATTAGGCCACAAATCAAATCTCAGTAAATTTTTAAAAAACTGAAGTCATATCACAAAGGAATAAAACTGGAAATCAATAAGAAGAATAGAAAATTTACAAATACATGGAAATTGAACATGTTATGCAATGAGATTGAATAAATTGAAATGTAAATAAAATTTGAAACAAATGAAAAGAAAAGCACAAATCAAAACTTACAGAGTAGCAGCAAAAGACAGTATTAAGAAGAGTGCTTTGCAATAAAGACTAAAATGACTTAAATAAGAAATTTAATGATGCATCTCAACGACCTAGTAAAACAAGGTAACAAATAATAAGAGGACAGAAATGAACGAAATTGAAATTTAAAAATACAAAATATCAAAACAAACAAAACTCTGGGTTTTTAAAATTATAGACAAAATAGAAGAATCTTTATGCATACTGACAAAGAAAAGAAAAAAAGAAGACAGAAACTCAAAATTAGAGATGAGAAAGAAGATATTGCACATATATAAAAACTACACAGGATAACATATGATATTTGTCCCTTTGGGACTGGCTTAATTCACTCAGCATGATGTTTTCCAGATTCCTCCATTTTGTTGCAAATGACCAGATTTCATTGTTTTTGACTGCTGTATAGTATTCTATAGAGTACATATCCCATAGTACTTTACCAGCCTACTGTTGATGGGCATTTGGGTTGGTTCCAGTTCTTAGCTATTGTGAATTGAGCTGCAATAAACATTGAGGTACAGACAGCTTTTTTGTTTGCCAATTTAATTTTCTTTGGATAAATTCCAAGGAGTAGGATGGCTAAGTTGTATGGTAGGGTTATATTCAGGTTACTGAGGAACCTCCAAACTGACTACCAAGTGGCTTTACCAGTTTGCATTCCCACCAACAGTGGATTAGTGTCACTTTCTCCCACATCCTTACCAGCATCTGTTGTTGGTAAATTTCTGTATGTGAGCCATTCTAACTGGGGTGAGGTGAAACCTCATTGTGGTTTTGATTTGCATTTCCCTGATTGCTAGTGATCTTGAACATTTTTCATGTCTCTTTTGGCCATTTGGATTTCCTCTTCTGAAAAATGTCTATTGAGGTCCTTGGCCCATCTCTTAAGTGGGTTGTTGTTTTGTGGTTGTGGAGTTTCTTGATCTCTTTGTGGATTTCTGGTTATTAATCCTTTATCAGTTGCATAACTTGCAAACATTTTTTCCCACTCTGTCAGTTGCCTCTTCACTTTCCTGACTGTTTCTTTTGCAGTACAGAAACTTCTCAATTTGATGTAATCCCAATTGTTAATTTTGGCTTTGACTGCCTGTCCTCCAGGGTCTTTTCCAAGAAGTCTTTGCCTGTGTTTATATCTTGCAGGGTTTCTCTGATGTTCTCTAGTAATTTGATGGTGCCGGGTCATAGATTTAGATCTTTAATCAATGTTGAGTGGATTTTTGTGTAAGGTGTAAGGTAGGGGTCTTGCTTCATGCTATTGCATGTGGAAATCTGGTTTTCCCAGCACCTGTGAAGTGAAATGGACACTATGAGAAACAATGACTTGAGCAGACCTTGTCCTGACTGTCGTGGAACAATTTACTACTTTATTCATTTTAGTATTTTTTTTGTTCTACTTAATACTATTGGTTGAACTCTGTAATTAACACACAATTATTCTTAGGTGTTTAAATTTAACTGAAAAGTGATCCCTGTTAAATATAAAAGTGGGAATAAGAGAGGGAAGAGATGTACAGTTCGGCACATGCTCAATCAAAATTGCCCCAAATGGTAGAGTTAGAAATGTGCCAGGGGATTCCAATTCAATCCCATCAAGGTGGCATGTACCAATGCCATCTCACTAATCTCACTCGTCAAAGTGTTCAGTTTCAGTTCATAATTGATCATAATGATAGGATTAAGAGTTAAAGGGATCACATAAACAAGACTAGTGTCTGCTAATACTAACTGATAGAATTAAAAAGGGAGAGAATGATCCAACATGGGAAGAGTGATACACAGCAGACTCATAGAATGACAGATGTACTAAACAGCACTCTGGCCTCAGAATCAGCCCTTAAGGCATTCGGATCTGGCTGAAGAGCCCATGAGAGTATTTCAAGCATGGAAAGCCAAGACACTCTGGCAAAAAAAAAAATGACTTAAATGAAAGATCTCTGTGAGTGAGAACAGGCCATCAAAGAAGGAGGTACCTTTCTCTGAAGGGAGGAGAGAACTTCCACTCTGACTACAACCTTGTCTAAATAAGATCGGAGCTGGCAAACTCATGAGGCTTCCATAGCCATGGCAGCTCATGACAAGAGCCTCGGGTGATTCCTGATGCCATAAATAAGAGTGACAATTGTTAAATCAACAGGAGTCACTGTGCACTTACTCCCCATGTAGGATCTCTGTCCTTAATGTGTTGTACTATGTGAATTAATGGTATAACTAGTACTCAAACAGTACTTTATACTTTGTGTTTCTGTGTGGGTGCAAACTGTTGAAATCTTTACTTAGTATATACTAAATTGATCTTCTGTATATAAAGATAATTGAAAATGAATCTTGATGTGAATGGGATGGGAGAGAGAGTGGGAGATGGTATGGTTGCAGGTGGGAGGGAGGTTTTGGGGGGGAAAAGCTGCTGTAATCCAAAAGTTGTACTTTGGAAATTTATATTTATTAAATAAAAGTTAAAAATTTAAAGGATAATAAGAAACCACTTTTAAAAAAACCCTATATGCTAATTGGAAAACCTTGAAGAAATGGATAGATTCCTGGAAATTTTATATATTTATGTGTGTATATATATATATATATTTATAGTTAGATATATATATACATATTTGAACATACCAAGGTTCAATCATAAGATATAGAAAATCTAATCAGACCCATAACAAGCAATGATATTATAGCATAATTAAAAGTCTTCCATAATAGAAAAGTCCAGGACCTGGAGACTTTACATCTGAATTCTATAAAAACATTTAAAGAGGGAATAACTCCAATACTCTTTGAATTATTATTCCAAAATACTAAACAGGATGGAACTCTTCCAAACTCTTCTTTTTATGAGGCCATTATCAATCTGATACAAACCCAAACAGAAATATAACATAGAAATGAAAACTACAGATCAGTATTTTTGATGAATACAGATGCAAAAGTTCTCAACAAAATATTAGCAAATTGAATCCAATACTACATCAGAAAGATTATACATCATGATCTTTTCCTGGGAAACAAGGGTAGTTCAGCATTTCCAAGGCAATAATAGTCATAAATCACAATAGAACAAAAACAAAACTCATAAGATTATATTGATAGAAGCAGAAAAAGAATTTGGTAAGACTCAATATTGCTTCATGTTAAAAATCCTCCACAAACTGGTATAGATGAAACATACCTCGGTATAATAAACATATTTTTGACAAACATATAGCCAATATCATACTGAGTAAGGAAAAACTGAAAACATTCTCCCTCAGATCTGGAACAAAACAAGGATGTCCACTTTTATTCATCTTGTAAGTATAGTATTAGAAGTATTTGCGAGAGCACATTAAGGAAAAGAAAAAAAGGAGGGCATCAAAATTGGGAAGAAAGGAATCAAAATACCAGGTTTTTAACTTTTTGGATCATTCCTTCCAATGGCTCCTCAGTGCACCCAGAATAAATGCTCAAAATATTACAGCAGCCTTCAAGTTTCTATATGGGCATCTTTCTGTGATTACTCAGTTCCTTCACGATGTCTCCTCAGGATTTTCCTGCTACTTTGAATTCTTAACTTTTTCAAAGACACCAATTATATTTCTTTTCTTTTCTTTTCTTTTTCTTTTTTTTTTTTTTTTTTTGACAGGCAGAGTGGACAGTGAGAGAGAGAGACAGAGAGAAAGGTCTTCCTTTTTTTGCCGTTGGTTCACCCTCCAATGGCCGCCATGGCTGGAGCGCTGCAGCCGGAGCACTGCGCTGATCCGATGGCAGGAGCCAGGTACTTCTCCTGGTCTCCCATGGGGTGCAGGGCCCAAGCACCTGGGCCATCCTCCACTGCACTCCCTGGCCACAGCGGAGAGCTGGCCTGGAAGAGGGGCAACCGGGACAGAATCCAGTGCCCTGACCGGGACTAGAACCCGGTGTGCCAGCGCCGCAAGGTGGAGGATTAGCCTAGTGAGCCGCGGCGCCGGCCACCAATTATATTTCAGCTTCAAGTTCTGTATGAGTGGTCTCCATTTCCAATTATCTACCTGGCTTGACTTTTCACTTCCTTTAACTACTCACATAGCCTTTCATAAAATGCAGTGTCTTACCACCTTAAATGAAATAATAACAGCTCCCACTTTCAGAATTCTAACATCTCTTAGTTTCTGTAATGTATTTTTACCCTTTTAACTTTAATTTTTACACTTAAGCTTATTTTTAAATGCTATACCTTTAGCTTACTTTATTCTCTTATTTTCTATATGTTATTAATCTGGGCAATACTCTTTTTTATTTATTTGGCAGATAGAGTTAGACAGTGAGAAAGAGAGAGATAGAGAGGAAGGTCTTCTTTCTGTTGGTTCACCCCCCAAATGGCCACTATGGCCAGCGCTGCACCGATCCGAAGCCAGGAGCCAGGTGCTTCCTCCCGGTCTCCCATGCAGGTGCAGATGCCCAAGCACTTGGGCCATCCTCCACTGCCTTCCCGGGCCACAGCAGAGAGCTGGCCTGGAGGAGGAGCAACTAGGACTAGAACCCGGAGCCCACATGGGATGCTGGTGCCACAGGCGGAGGATTAACCTAGTGAGCCACAGCGATGGCCCCAATCTGAGCAATACTAATAACCACTTGAAAAAGTACATGTGCATTTATCTTCTGACTTTCCTCACTTGACTTTCAGCTTTATGTACAAACTGAGTTGTCTACTTTGTTCCTTGTTGTAGGTACATAACAATAGGACTTTCTGGGTAATAGTTGTAATTTGTAGGGATTGTATTCAATATAGTTCAAATGGAATAGAGATAATATGCAAATATGTGAATATTTTCATGTGTCTTTATGATATGAAATTCATGTTTCTTTATGTTAATAAAATAAAAATCTTAAGTAAAGATGGGATCAGTAGCAGTGCCAGCTGAATTATATTGGAGTTTAGGGCAAACGCGAAACTAAGTAATAGTCACCTTTTACCTGACTCTTCCTTCTTTGTCTCCTGAGTAATTTCTTCCTGTTATTGTTGTGTTCTTGCTACTCCCCATTCCAACACCTCACTACATCTCTCTGTGTTTTGCTCTCTTTCACTTACGTCAGTTTCTGCTCATTCATAGCTTCTTCTTCTTATTTAGCCTTTCAGGATTACTCTTATTATTCATTTGTCCTTGATGCATATATGGTTTAAAGAACACTTTTTCGACTGATATTTCTATTTTAATTCACTTTATGAATGAAGATAGCTGATAGATTCAGTTTTTTTATGACTGGCATTATATGTCATTGCCATGTATGTATTTAATGCTTGTTTGTTGTTGCATATCAAGTATTGTGTGGCCTGGTTATGATATAAAAATGGTGGAATAGTACTAAAAATTGTTGTTTTTTTGGATGTTCCCAGAAGCAAACTTGTGATGAGGATTCAAGTGTATGCATTACTTTGTTTCACAGGTGTATGGGATTACAAAGTGAGTACTGGATAGTACATGCTGGTTTCATCATTGTCTTCATAAGTGGTATATCCCCAGTGATCAGGAAGAGTGACAACAATGCCTATTAAAATGCCATCAAAAGACTGATACTTCAAGACAGCATCAGGTCCTGGAATGGTTGCCAAAATCAGTTTATTGAAGGCACCTTTGCTGAAATCTAGCATAGTATAGAAAAAAGTTCCCTAAATACATATTTCCTGCTTTTATAAGTTTCTGTTTTGAAGATTCCTCAGAATTTTAGTGATGATTGCAATCACAATTTCATGAATAATCAACATGTATCATTCTTATGTTCAGTATTTATACATATTGCATATAGATCAAAATATCCTTAGAATACTCTCCTGTTACAGAGGGCTAGATTGCTATTAAATGCTTGTGCCACCTGTTGCCAATCTTGTTGACAGTTAGAAAGCCATAAGTAAGCTGAGAAAAATCACGTTACTGGGACCACCTAATTTTAATCTACTATATTTCAGAACCCAAAACTGAATTATGTAACTGTATTAAAGAGTTAGCTGGTAGAATCCCACTGTTAGACACAAGTGGCCAAAATATGGAAAACAATTAACAATTGTCATCATTAAATTATTCATACTTATGCTTTATAAAGGTATAAGTCATTTTAAAATCAGATGTACTGATGTATTAGCCTGATGTACTCGTGTTTTATAAAAGTGAGGGATGTGTGCACATTTATAAATCACTTAGAAATGATAACAAGTATGTCCACAGGTGCTCTAAGCATACCGGAAATGCGATACATTATTAAATCTCATTTAAATAGCTTCACACAATTTCTTTTCCTACTTGGTCTTTTTTTCTTCTTTTTTAAAATTCCCTCTTCTTTCCTTCCAATTTACCATAATACATTCAGTCTTTTGAGACTCAGGAATTCTCTTAATTAAGTGGCTTTTAAGTGTTTTTAAAACTTTCTGCCTCTCTGTTATCTGTATCACTTAAAAACTCTGTATTTCTTTGGGTCTCTTTCAGTACTAACTTCAAAACTTGACGTTTAATAGTGCTATTTCACAGTAGACAATGAATAGTTTTATAAGGAGAAATCTAAAGAATTAAAGAAATAATCAACAGAATGAAAGAAAGAGACACAAAGAAAAGGAAAGAAGGAAAGAAGGAAAGAAAGAAAGAAAGAAAGAAGGAAAGAAGGAAGGAAGGAAGGAAGGAAGGAAGGAAGGAAGGAAGGAAGGAAGGAAGGAAGGAAGGAAGGAAGGAAGGAAGAAGATAAACCATGGTGGTGGGGGTGGGGAGCGAGAAATCTGGCTTTAGATCCCAACCTCTTATAATTCATGTTTTTTATTAGAGGATTGAGTTGCTAGAGGGAATCTGAGATTGTTATTTTAGAAAACTTTAGTCTTAGCCGGCGCCGTGGCTCAATAGGCTAATCCTCCACCTTGCGGCGCCGGCAAACCGGGTTCTAGTCCCGGTTGGGGCGCCGGATTCTGTCCCGGTTGCCCCTCTTCCAGGCCAGCTCTCTGCTATGGCCAGGGAGTGCAGTGGAGGATGGCCCAGGTGCTTGGGCCCTGCACCCCATGGGAGACCAGGAAAAGCACCTGGCTCCTGGCTCCTGCCAGGATCAGCGCGGTGCGCCGGCTGCAGCGGCGGCCATTGGAGGGTGAACCAGCGGCAAAGGAAGACCTTTCTCTCTCTGTCTCTCTCTCTCACTGTCCACTCTGCCTGTCAAAAAAAAAAAAAAAAAAAAAAAAAAAAAAAGAAAACTTTAGTCTGAGGCCAAAAGTTAATGATGAGGATGTTCTATCAAGTCCCTCCAGGGCATCAAAATCCTTTCAACCAAACCTACCTTCTCTCTCATTCTTTACTAATCTCTTAGTTCACTCATCAAAGAAGATATCCCCAGATCAGTGTTATGCACTTGGCCCTGATCAGTGTAGTGATTCTTGCACCCTGCTCTCTGCCCCATTTTGATTGCTCAGCACCGATTCCTGTTAACAGCTTATATCTCATGCCAACCCCATTGGCTATCATAGAAGAGTTTGTAATACAAAGTTCAAAAAATTCAGTACGGACATTCAGGCTATTTAGTTCGATAGTGACATCGACTCGAAAGGTATAGATATTATGGGAAACAAACCCAAATATTTCTATTGTCTGTAAATGATTATTTCTGCTGAAAGATGATCAGCCTTTGAACTGCTTTTTAAACTAAGGCATGTTACTAATTTTCTGACAAAAATCCCTCTTTAACCCCTTCCATTTAATTAATATTGAGTTTAAAGCCAATGATGATAGTGCTTGTCCCAAATTTCAGCGTTTCAACAATAAATTATCTAAATGAATGATATACTTAAAAGTCATTACTTTAAAATAGTGATATACTTTTATTACAGCTTAGTTTTCAAAGTAGTCCTCAAGGAAAAATCTTTGATCTTCATTAAAAGAATAGTGAATTGGGCAAGAGAGTTATTGCTAATTTTAATTACATGTAAAGAAACGTGAGGTATGGAAACATTTACAAAACAACTTTCAATAAACTTTTCCTACTGTAAGATTATAGATTGTGTTTAGAATTTATTTCTGTCCTCCAGCACAAATGGCAACTTAACAATTAAGAGTATCAAATAGATGGAGGTTTACAGAAAAAATTGCTTGAAAGTGTATTTGTCTCCCTCCCTACATCAAGAAAATTTTTTCTAGTATTAATGTCTCACACTGGTGTGACATGTCTGCTACAAGTGATGAACTAGCATCGATAAATTGTTATTAACTAAATGTGGCCCCTTCCCTTAGGTCTCACTTCTTGTGTTGTGCAGTCTATGGTGCTCGCCTTATACGTAATGTTATGTATCCATCATTCCAGGATCGTACAGAGCAGTTTGATTCCTCTAGAAATTCTCCTTGCAACTCTAGCAACCACTGAAATTTTTACTTCCTCCATAATGTTTCCTTTTCCAGATTGTGGTAGACTCATGACAATGGATTTATAGCTTTCTGTATTAACATTTTCACTTATAAATGTGCATTTTAGATTCCCCACATCTTTTTTAAGCTTGATAGCTAGTTACTTTTTATTTGTATAAACTTTTCTTTTATCTATTCACCTATTGAAGGGTATCGTGGATTCAACTATGATTTTGCAAACATGAATAAAGCTGCTGTCATGTGCAGCTTTTTTGTTTACATGCATTTTTGGGTTATTTCTGAGAATACCAAGGAATTCTGTGTTTTATGGTGAGGGTATGTTTAGCTTTACAAGAAATTGCAAAGCTGTCTTCCAAATGTTTACTCCATTTTCCAATCCAAGCAGCAATGGAGAAGAGTTCCTATTTCTTCACATCTAATCTAGCATTTAGTCATGTCACTGCTTTAGATTTTTGTGTTGGCTAAGTACTTTTTTCTACTGTAATTGGGTTTTAAATTTTATTTTTTGTGTTTAACAGCTTACTGCATATTAAGCTTTATCAGATATAGATAATTTGCCACTATGTCCTCCCATTGTTTTCACTTTCTTAACAGTATCTTTAACACTATTCCATTATCACATGGAGCAGAAAATTTTAACTTCAATGAATTCCAACTTATATGCTTGTTTTTCTTTCTTAGATTGCACTTTTGGCAGTGTATATAAAAAGCTATTTCCATGCCCAAGGTCATCTGGATTTTCTTGAATATTACCTTCTAGTAGTTTTGTGTTTCACATGTAGCTCTAAGGATTTGACTTATTTATTTATTAGTTTCTTTAAGATTTATTTACTTATTTGCAAAGTAGAGTTATAGACAGCAAGACAGAGAGGCAGAGAGAAAGGTCTTCATCCGCTGGTTCACTTCCCAAATGGCTGCAATGGCTGGAGCTGGGCTGATTCAAAGCCAGGAGCCAGGAGGTTCTTCTGAGTCTCCCCTGCTGGTGCAAGGGCCCAAGCACTTGGGCCATCTTTCACTGTTTTCCCAGGCCATAAGCAGAGAGCTGGCTCTGAAGAAGGGCAGCCAGGACATGAACCAGTGCCCAAAAGGGATGCTGGTGCTGCAGGATGATGCTTAGCCTACAATGCCACAGCTCCAGCCCCAGTTCTAAAGTTTTAAACAATACTGTTTCTTGGCATCAATATAAATGTATTTAATAAAATTGTTAGAAAGAGTCTTTGGTGCTAGAACTTCTGGGTTCTAATTTTTGTTGCATTTCTTTACTTGGTATGTCTTGCGTTAGGCTACTTTTGTCACACTGAATAGGCAATCAATGAAGTAGATTTACAAAACAGAGATACAAGGACAGAACAGATACTTGAAGAGAAGCTTCTGTGAGAACTGGAGTCTACTGTTGACCTACCTAATTGCAGCAACTTCCAAATGCCAAACTGCATTTTTGTTTCTTTTATTAGGTACTCTTATGATCCCATTAATACAGTCTTACCTTTTGCTTAGTGTTGATACAGGTGACTCTTGTTAATGTCAACAGCAAACAAATAGTCCTGGATGTAAGGTGGATGAATAATGAAGGGTGGTGGCAGGGTTAATGGGGAGCTCTCTGGAGTGGGGAACCTGAATCATCATTCCAGTTTTCTGATCCTTCTCATCCTCTCCAGCTTAGTTCTCATAGCCAGAGAGTTCAGCCCAGTATTTCTTTGGCGGCTTTGATTCTTATTAACTAAACCACTCTGGAAGATAGAAATATTATCTTTTCAAATTGCAAATTTGAAGAATTGTAGATCAGAAATACACTTGGTCTGATAATATCCAAGTTGATTATGAACTGGAACTTTTAGTGGCTTTTAAAAATTGCAAAATCATTTTTACTTATGTTTTAAATTTAAATTTTTATTATTATTTGAGTGGCAGGGAGGGAGATTGAGATAGCGAGAGAGAGAAATATTTTCCATCTGCTATTCAAACACTCCCTAAATGCCCACAATAGTTGTGTCTGAGCCAGGCTGAAGCCAAGACCCAGGAACTCAATTTATTTTTTCCTTTTTTAAGATAGTTTTTTTTATTAATATAAACAGAATAGATCATATGCATTCCATAGGTATAGTTCCAAGAAGACAATCACACTTCCCTCATTCTCTGCAAATCCTTCTCTCTCCCTCCCTTCTCTTTATCAGTTTTTGCAAAGACATAATATCAATCTACTCCATATACACTGGCTTAATTTGCCACCATGCATAATATTCGACAAGTAAAAGCACAAAGACCACAGCTCAACATGAGCACAAAGTTCCAAAACTTGAATCATATTTCAAATGACCATTTCACTCCCATACATGTTTTATATTCTATATTAACTGCAACATATCAGAGAAGACATATTTGTCCTTTTGAGACTGGCTTATTTCACAAAGTGTAATGGTTTACAGTTAAATCCATTTTGTTGCAAGAGATAGGATTTCATTATTTTTTTCATAGCTGAGTAGCATTTCATAGTGTGTGTGTGTGTGTGTGTGTGTATTTATTTCACATTTTCTTTATCTAGTCATCAGTTGATGGACACCTGGGTTGATTCCATATCTTAGCTATTGTGAATTGAGTTGCAATAAACATGTAGGTGCAAATAACTCTTTCACGTGCTAATTTCATTTTGTTTGGGTAAATTCCCAGAAGTAGAATTGCTGGGTCAATACAGTAAAGCTATTTTCAGATTTGTTATGAATTCCCATACTATATTCCATAATAGTTTTGTTAGTTTGCATTTCCACCAACAGGGGACTGAGGAACCTTTTCTACCATATGCTTGCCAGCATGCATTATTTTTTGATTTCTAGATTATAGCCATTCTAACTGGGATAAATTGATACCTTATTATGGTTCCAATCTGCATTTCCCTGACAATGATTCTGAGCATTTCCTTTTCTTGTGTCTGTTGGCCATTTGAATTTCATCTTTTGAAAAATGCCTATTTAAGCCATTTGCTCATTTCTTAATTGGATGGTTAGTTTTGTTATTGATGAGTTTCTTGAGCTCTTTATAGATTGTGGGTATTAATCCTTTATCAGTTTCATAGTTTGGAAATATTTTCTCCCATCCTGTTGATTAATCCTCACTTTGTTGAGTATTTCCTTTCCAGTGCATAAGCTTCCTAGTTTGTTGCAATCCCGTTTGTCTATTTTTGTTTTTAATGCCTGTGCTTCTGAGATCTTTTCCAAGAATTCTTTTCGTATGCTAATGTCTTGCAGAGTTTCCCCGATATTTTCCTCTAGTGATTTCGGAGTACCATGGAAGTAGATTGAGGTCTTTCATTCATTTTGAGTTGATTTTTAATTAAAGTGTAAGGTAAGGGTCTAGTTTCATACTTCTGCAAGTATATATCCAATTTTCCCAGCACAATTTGTTAAAGAGACTGTACTTTCTCCAGCAATTGATATCACCTCATTTGTCAAATATTAGTTGGTTGTAGATGTGTGGATTAATTTCTGGGCTTTTCTATTCTGTTTCATTGGTCTACATGTCTATTTTTTGGCCATACTAGGGTGCGTTGATTATAGTTTCCCTGTAATATGTCTTGAAGATGACTGGTATTATGATGCCTCTGGCTTTGTTTTCATTGTTTAAGATTGCTTTAGGTCTTCAAGATCTCTTTTGTTTCCACATGAATTTTAGTGTCATTTTTTTCTAGATCTGAGAAAAATGTCATTGTTATTTTTATTGAGATTGCATTGATTCTGTAAATTGCTTCCAGAAGTATGACATACTGCTGATATTAATTATTTTGATCCACTTACCATGGAAGATTTTTTTATTTTTTGTGTCTTCTATTTATTTCTTTAATGTTTTGTAATTTTCAACGCAGAGATATTTCACCTTTTATTTTTAACTTTTATTTAATGAATATAAATTTCCAAAGTATAGCTTATGGATTACAATGGCTCCCCCCCATAACTTCCCTCCCACCTGCAACCCTCCCCTTTCTTCTCCCTCCCCCCTTCCATTCACATCAAGATTCATTTTCGATTCTCTTTATATACAGAAGATCAGTTTAGCACATATTAAGTAAAGATTTCAACAGTTTGCACCCACATAGAAACACAAAGTGAAAAATACTGTTTGAGTACTAGTTATAGCATTAAATCACAATGTACAGCACATTAAGGACAGAGATCCTACATGAGGAGTAAGTGCACAGTGACTCCTGTTGTTGACTTTACCAATTGACACTCTTGTTTATGGCATCAGTAATCACCCTAGGCTCTTGTCATGAGTCGCCAAGGCTATGGAAGCCTTTTGAGTTCACCAACTCTGATCATATTTAGATAAGGTCATAGTCAAAGTGGAGGTTCTCTCCTCCCTTCAGAGAAAGGTACCTCCTTCTTTGATGACCTGTTCTTTTCACTGGGATCTCACTCACAGAGATCTTTCATGTAGGGTGTTTTTTCTTTTTCTTTTTTTTTTTTTTCAGAGTGTTTTGGCTTTCCATGCCTGAAATACTCTCATGGGCTTTTCAGCCAGATCCACGTGCCTTAAGGGCTGATTCTGAGGCCAGAGTGCTGTTTAGGACATCTGCCATTCTATGGGTTTGCTGTGAAGATATTTCACCTTCTTGGTTAAATTTTTCCAAGTTATTTAAGTTTTTTTAGCTATTGTTAATGGGACTGATCTTACAAGTTCTTTCTCAGCCATAGTATTTTCTGTGTATATGAAGGCTATTGATTTTTATATCCTGTTGATTTTATATCCTGTAAATTTCTTAAACTATTTTTTGAATTCCAATTATCTCTTAGTGGAGTTTTTTTTCACATTTACTGTTTTATGTTTATATTTTTTCCCAAAGAAACCTTTTATTTAAGGAATACAAATTTCATAAGTGCAACTTTGGGATTATAGTGATTCTTCCCATCATACTAGCCTTCCCACCCATACTCTCACCTCTCCTCCTCCTCCCTCTCCCATTCTCCATTAAGATTCATTTTCAATTAACTTTATACACAGAAGACCAACTCTATTCTAAGTAAAAATTTCAATAATTTGCACACACATACACAAAGAAAAAAAAGCTTAAAACAAGTTTTACAGTTAACATAATACAGCTTATTGAGGACAGAGGTCCTGCATGGGAAGTTAGTGCACAGTGACTCCTGTTGTTAATTTAGCGATTAGCACTCTTATGTATGGCATCAGTTGGGTTCCCTTATTTATAGAATTATGTCACCTGAAAATAGGGATAAATTGGCTTTTCCTTTCCAATACCTATCTCTTTGATTTCTTTTTCTTGCATAATGGTTCTGGCTAACACTTTCAGAACTATTTTGAATAGCAATGATGAAAGTGAGCACACTTGTTTCGTTCTGGATCTTAATGGAAATGCTTCCAATTTTTTCTCATTCAATAAGATGCTGGAAGTGAGTTTGTTATATATTAACTTGATTGTTTTGAGGAATGTTCTTTCTGTACCCAATTTGCTTAAGGTTTTTAAAATGAAAGGATGTTATATTTTTTTCAAATGTTTTCTCTTTCAATTTAGATCATCATCTAGATTTTATTTTTTAATTTGTTAACACAAATTAACATCACATTTATTGATTTGTAAATGTTGAAACATCCCTGCATACAAAGGAAACATCCCACTTGTTCTGGGTAAATGATCTGCTTATGTGTTCTTGGATTTGATTAGTCAGTATTTTGTTGAGAATTTTTGGATCTTTGCTCATCAAGAATATTGATCTATAGATGTCTTTGTTGTACCTTTTTTTTTTTTTTTTTGGTTTTAGAATCAAGCTTATGCTGGCCTCAGAGAAAGAGTCTGGGGGGATTCCTCTCTTTCAATTGTTTTGAATAATTTGCAAGATTTGATTTAGTTCTTCTTTTAACATTTGGAAGAATAGAGCAGTGAAGCTATCCAGTCCTGTGCTTTTTTGTTGGGAGAGTCTTTACTACTGATTGAATCACCATCTTGTTTATTGATCTGTTTACTTTTTCTAAGTTTATATGACTTAATTTTATAGATTGTGTGTGTCCAAAAATCTATCTTTTTCTTCTAGATTTTCAATTTTTTGGCATATTGCTTTTTGTAGAGCCTATGATAGAGAAGGCAGATGTGACCACCTCACAGTACTAAATTGGTGCCCTACTCCCTGCAAACCCTCTGGGCCAGACTCAAAGTCAGGGTGGTCCACAAAGTTCTCCCTAAGACAATTTCACCAGTAGAACTGGCTGCCTTCTCTCACCTCTTTGTCAGTAGCTTGCATCTCCTCCAGCCCCAGGCTGCAGGAGTTATGGGTTCTGCCCCCCTGCTTGCTGCTGTGTGTCAGTACTATCCACACTGCTCCACAGTATTTCTCTTCTTTCTGTAGAATTTCCACTGCAAACTTCTCTCCAACTCTCTCCTGTGAATGCATTTCTATTATATTCCCCCGTATGAAGCAAGCACGTCTTTTCCCGAATCAATCATCTTGAAATTCCCTCAGAAACTCAATCTTGTTCTCTCATGTGAGTGGCAGGGACCCTAGTGCTTCAGCCATTACCTGATTCCTCCCATGATGTGTGTTAATAGGAGGCTGCAATTGGGAATGAAGAAAGTACTCAAACACAGCAACTCCAACTTGGGATGTAGGCATCCTAAGAATCATTTTTAACCATTATGCCAAAAGCCCACCCTATGGTGTCATTTTTTTTTAAAACCACAAAAATGTTCAGTTTCATCCCTATAATTCTGTCTAGTAGATTCTTTTTAGTGTTTGAGAATTGACGTTATTGTGAAAATAGAGAGCTGATTCAGAAATAATATTTGAGAACCGCTGCCCTAGACAAGAAAGTGTTGTCAATAGTGCTTCTCTAGCTTTGACTTCCATGGCACCAAACCTTAATTTTTTAACTTTCCTGTTAATTGAATATTGTCCATTTTGGTTTTACCATGAGAATAATTCCATAATCACTTTAAATTATTTCAGATGATTTTTCTAATATAAACTTTATTCTCCTTAGCTTAACCATAATTTTTTCCTGTTTCAATAATTCTACTACTGATCAAAATATCTACAAATCATAACTTACTTGAAAATGACCTTTCATTCTTTGGCCTTTTTTCATTTTGTGTTTCTGATATCAAGAACTGAGCATTTGGATTTGTTCTATGCTTTGTACATTGCTTTTGATTGCATTTTTAAACAATTGACTTATTTATTCAAAAGTCAGAGTTACAGAGGGAGAGGGAGAAACAGAAAGAAGATCTTCCATCTGCTGGTTCGCTCCCCATATGGCTGCAACAACAGGTTTCCCACACAAATACCTGAGCCATCTTCTGCTACTTTTCCCAGTCTATTAGAAGGGATCTGGACCAGAAGTGGAGCAGCCAGCACTCAAAGTAGTACCCCTTTGGGATGTTGGCACCACAGGCGGAAGCCTTACCTGCTATGTCACCAAGCTGGCCCCTGATTTTGATTTTGATAGGGAGGCTATCAACCTCTATTGATTGTCAGCAAAAAAAAAAAAAAAAAAAATCATAACACTTAACAAGTGTCAAACCTACAGTGTTTTTGGCAGTTTTTGATGCCTCAATATCCTTCTTCATTCTCTACCAGAACCATCTCCAACCTTCTCCACTACTTAGCATTTCAAGTGCCTTTTGACCACATAACATGACTTCATCTCCCTTTTTCCTGAGACAAAAATCAGTCTCATATGAGATTCTTCATGTTGCCTTCTGTCTACCACCAAGTCTGTCCTTATCATCAGTTTACATTTTGCTTTTAGTTCTTATCTTTTAGAAGAACATGCTCCTTTCCTTTACTGAGACAAACTCTTACATCTGTGGTCCTTATCTTATCTTTCGTGTCCCAGACTCTTTTTGCATCAATTATTCTCCTTACATGCATCTTTAATCTTTTTTTCTTTCTACTTGATTCTTTACTTCTGCCTTCAAATATGTTTTTGTCTTCCCATCCTTGCACAAAGAATGTTGCTCCATAAATATTTAATGAAGTGATATTGAATTGAGTTGAACTTAATTCCTCAAACTCACAGTTACTAGTGGCAGATTGAAAAAATTAAAACTTGGGATTTCTGAGTTAATTCACCATTCTTTCTTAAAATAAACAGTTATTGAAGGTGTATTTATAGCCTCAAAAAACTAAATCTAATGACTATTATTTGTTGAAGTGTAAATATTTAATCTACTGAAATGTATTGTTTGTCTATTCATCAGAACATACTTTTGATTCTAGTCCAATATTATATTTGGTCATTAAAATCACATGTTATACATTATACATGTAAATAATTAGTTATAGAATTGTAAACATATTAGTCATGTATGATAGATAAACTAATTTGAAGGGCTTATTTTATTATCTCATGTAACTGCTGTTATAGGTTAATTTAATAGCAAAGACTTTTTATTTATTACCAAATTGATTATTACTTAATAACTTACTATGTTTATCTCTTGGAGATGCTTGAAAAACAGTCACTTAATTTAAAATCATTTATAGTAGTTGAAAAAAGAACCATTATCTTTTTTCTGACTAGAAAAAAAAAACCTAGCACCAAAACAATGCATCATTTTTTAGAATTAAAATCTTCTGAGAAAAATGATGCCAGTCACACACATGCAATACAAATCTCTGACCAGACATAATGCTATTATATTAATTTATTGGTTAACTCTTCTTGGGCAGCTATAAACATAACAGGAGCCAGACTCTGAATTACAAAATATATTCACATGAATAACTGAATACTAGAATTTCAACATGATATAAAGGAACATTCTTCTGAACAAGAATCTCAATTTCTGGTTTCTTTTGAACATAAGTGCCATGCTGTTTCATATCAAAATAATTTAATATAATGACAGCATAGAAAATTTTCTGAGAAAGCTCTTATTTGTGGTCAATATATGACCATACTGTTCTCTCAAGCTGAGGTTTAGAATTTTGAATTTTTGTTATTGTTTATACAGGTATCTTGAGACACTAAGTGCTGCTTGCAATTTTAGTAATATATTTTCATTAATTTAATTTTTGGGGTTTTAGATATTTCAAAATTGTATAAGGACATGTTTTCAGATCATATTTTTTAATAATTTTTGTGCATGACTTCCCTCAAACCTAGAAAATTTCTCTTAATTGACCATAACATTATTCTACTTATATTGATGTGAACCAACTTTTGTCCTTTCTAATTGTAAGATTTTTTTCACACATAATCTACAATAATTTTAACTGTATAATAATGAAAAAATAAAGTCCATGACAGAGGAAATCTAAACTTGTTAGGTATTTTGAGATTACACATGATATCTGCACTTCACTATATAGCATTTTTATTGATACTGAATGTTTTATCACTGTACCACAATATTGATGCTTTTTTTTTATTACCTTAGCATACCATTATAAAGAAACTGGATACTCATGTAAGCTGCTTATGACTTTGTGTTTAGATACGAATTGTGAACCAATGCTTTGTTCAAGATCAAGTGGGTCCAGGTGGGTTTAGCTAATATCTTTATATGTTCTATCATGTCAACTCTATCATTTCCCTTCTGTCATGAGGACAAGTAAGGTTTATCTAGGAAATCCATTAATGATAGTGTATTCAATATTTGCAAAGTGAATTATTAGAATATGCATATTTTTCTACTGTCACTAAAATGATGACCCTGAATAGCATAACCAAGTGCATAACAAAACAGGATGTGTGTGCTTTGGTTTTATGGGAACATTCATTTCCTTCATCATCAGTGTCACCCTGCTAATGTTTACATCCTGTTTATAAGGGAGGAAAAGGACAAGAATGCCATTTACCCTTTGCTGAAATAATGGAGCCTGTTTCTTACAGGACTAATATCTTTCAGTATCTCATAATAAGCACCACTCAATTAGATGTAGAGAGACAGAGTGGAAATGGGTGAGAGGAAGCAGTAGATCCTAAGAGAATCTGGGAAATTGTCCTAAACATAATATTATTATAGTTCTCAAATTTCAAAGATTATTTTAAATACATAAAAAATGGTCATGACTTTCTATTTAGCTTGTCACAATCTTTTTATATCATAAATGCTATATTTATTATCTCAATATAACTTCTGAAGAACATACTTTATTTCAGAATAAAATGTTTAAAATTTAAGAGTTCTATCAGACCTCAGACATTTTTGATATGTTACCACAACTTGTTTGTGCACTTGTTGGTTGCTTTATTCTGTGATTTATACATTTTATTTGTTCTTTAAAAATTAATTATCAATACTGTGTATTTGTGAATTACAGTGCAACATATCATGAAATAAATTGGTAAGAGGAAAGATGGAATAAAGATTAGAGAATAAACCAATGAAATACAAGCTAAAAAAAGAAAAAAGAATCTCAGATAAAATTAGAGATGAAAAAGAAGACATTACAACTATTACCACAGAAATTCAAAGGAGCATAAGAAACTCTTATGAACAATTGTATACTAAAAAGTTAGAAAACCTTAAAAATGGGCCGGCACTGCGGCTCACTAGGCTATTCCTCCGCCTGCGGCACCAGCACCCTGGGGTTCTAGTCTTGGTTGGGGCACCGGATTCTGTCCTGGTTGCCCCTCTTCCAGTCCAGCTCTCTGCTGTGGCCCGGGAGGGCAGTGGAGGATGGCCCGAGTGCTTGGTCCCTGCACCCGCATGGGAGACCAGGAGGAAGCACCTGGCTCCGGATAGGTGCAGCACACCAGCTGCAGCAGCCCTTTTGGGGGTTGAACCAACGGAAGGAAGACCTTTCTCTCTGTCTCTCTCTCTCACTGTCTAACTCTGCCTGTCCAAAAAAAAAAAAAAAAAAAAAAAATCTGAGAATGGATAAATTTCTGGAGATATACAATACAATATAACATGCTTAAATCAAGAAGTCATAGAAAATCGAAACAGACCAGTAACAATTAATGAGATTGACACATCAATTAAAGTGCCCATATTATTAAATTCCAGAGCTTGATGACTTTATAAATTAATTTCCCAAATTGTTTAAAGAACTAACTCCAATACTTCTCGAACAATTTCAAAATATTGAAAAAATTGAAACTCTGCTAAATTTGTTATTACTGTGTACTAGTAAAACCAAGACATAGCACAGTAGGAATGTTATCCAACAATATCCTTAGTGATTTGCACTATTTGAATCACTAGCATTTCAAAAAGATGATATGATCCCTCTTTCTTATTAATTAACTTATGTGAAATGAGAATTTACTGAGAGAGACAGAGAGAGAGAAGGAGAGAGAGAGAGAGAGACAGAGATTTCTCCTGTTGGTTCACTGCCCAAATGATTGCTATAGACAGGCCTGGGCCAGGTATCCAGAATTCCAACCTAGTCTCCCAAATGGGTGACAGGGGCCCAAGTACTTGGGCCTTCATCTGCTGCTTTTCCAGGCACCGTAACAGGGAGCTGGATTTTGAAGCAGAGAAGCTGAAACTTGAAACTTGAACTGGTACTCCAATATTGCATGCAAGTGTCACAGAAATGTCTTAACCCACTGAGTTGCAATGCTGGCCCTAAGTTTCTCATATTTTTGATTACATTTCTACCCACCTAACGGAGCTGTATTGAAGATTAAATCAGAGAAGGTATTAAAAAGCATGTATTTGTTACATGTTGCATGATAGACAGGCAATAGATATTGTTTCCCATTTTTCTTATTTTTTCAAAGCCATTATAGTCATTAGTAAGAGAAAGAAGATTAAAATATTTTACCCTGTTAATACAGGAAAGTTTCTTGGAAAATCAGTGTATGCATATTATGTATATACAAATATAGTACTTGTTATGGATATCAGAAATAAGAACTATTTTTAACTAAAAAAAATCCACCTTACTAACTCCACCATGTCACTTCTTTAAACAGGTACATTTGTCAAGTAAACAATGATATTGAAGAAAAGAGATCACGTTTCAAATGAAAAATATTACCACATTACAAAAATACCCAATTAAGATATTTTTATTTTCAAATGTCCACATATAAAAGGTTACATGAGATGATGTAATCTCCATTTTTTACCATAAATCTTATGGAGTAAAATGGGAGTGGTAGAAGAACCAAAAAACTAAAGGACACTTGAATTTTCTGATTTGTGTCATTTTTACCTTAACATATTTTTCTGCATGTTCCTTTCCTTTGTGTGCTTTTCTTTCTTAAAGAATAAAAGAAAAATCTGCCTCATGAAAATGCAGGAGAGTCATCCCACATAAAGACCATCTTTAAAATGCGCATTATTTATTTGACAGACTCTGATGGCTGTTTCAAGGATATTATGGGCTGTCACGTGAATATGTATTTTAGAATGAATACTACAGTACAAATACTGTGCTTGCACAATGTACATCAAAAATATAACCTAATGAAATGTCTTTTGAAGATTAGGCAGTATATAATAATATACTGGAAATGGAAAACCCGGTTGAGTTAAAATATAAAAAGATGTTACAACCCAAATGAAACATAGGTCAACTTCTTTAGTATGTGATAGAGTGGAAAAGGGGAAAAAAACCTTATAACATAACTTTGTGATGTTATTATATTTCCAACTCTTGATTCTGACATCAAGGAAATAGAATATTTTAGAATTTTATATTTGGTCGATATTGATAAATCATTAGTCTTACAATTGTATAGTACTCAAAAGATTTCAGGTTCAGTTAAACTTGGGATTATCAATAAATTAGAAAATTTAATTACAGAAAGTTTATTTTAGGTTAGAATTAAATAATTCATGTATTCATCTAATCCTTTTTTGAGTGTCTCCTATTTCTATGGTTCTGTATTAAGTTCAGTAGGAAATTCAAGAAGCAATGAATACAAATTCTTACCTGAAAGTACATATGTGGTAGTGAAAGAGCTTAGGATCAAAAGGGAAGCTGACTATGACATCAGGCTAAAAGCAATAAGGGTTGTAAAAGGCATTAAAGATAAGGTGCTGCAGCAGTCCCATAAGAAATAATAAATACTACTATATAAAATTATGTTATGTAAATAATAAAAAATAGAATGAAGCATAACTACATTAGTATCATGCTGACAGTATCAAATGTTTAGGTTACATTCCAATAATTCAACTCAATAATTGTGAGTTGAATTTAGAGTCATTTTACTCAAGTTCTTATACAATATTATATAGTCTTTTAAGTGCTTAAATAGTATTTTCATTCGTTTTTTTTAGAACAAATAAGTCTAAACTCTGTAAGTGTTGTTATGCTTCATTCTTTTTTGATAACCAGTTTTTTTTTTAAATTCAGATTTGTCTAATAAATTTAACAAAATGAATGTGATCCTCAAACTTCAAGTAAGCCATTCCCTTTGGGTTTTAGTTTCAGTAGAGGTTTTTATGTTTTGATTTTCTCTTTTTTTCCCCTTTTATCCTTTATTTACTGAAAATTGTTCAGATAGATACCAGAACTTTTGCTGAGTTAAAGATAATTCTGCCAATCAGCTCCTTTGTATGTAAGTTGTTTCTACAGAACAGAATCTCTCTGTAGTACATCTTCACTGGATTTCAGAGCCATTCAAGGACTCAGATTAAGGACCTGAAATTTAAGAAAATGAAATCTTGCACAATAGCCAAATTTATTGATGTTTAACTATTTTAAGTGCTTAATGCTTATCTACCATTTGTTAGGTTATTGCTGTCTTTTAGAGCTATACTGTGATGCATGTATGTACTTTCAAATTCCCTAGTCATCAATTAAAAAAAGTAAAAATGAAAAAGATGAAATTAGTATTAATAATATATTTCCATGTATTTGACTAACACTTAATGAGATACTTTGCATTCTTTTTATCCTACTAACTCTGAAATTTGAGGTATAATTTCCACTTAGAATACATAATAATTTAAATTGGTTACATTTTATGTGCTTACTAGTTTCATGTGGGCAGTTGTTACCTACTGCCAGGGCTGGTCTAATACTTTCAGCCATACTTCGTTATTTAACTCTCAAAACCATCCTGTAGGAACACTTTTGTTAATCCTCATTAGCACATGAGAAAATTAAAATTCAGTAAGTGTGTCTTCACATGGGCAAAAAATGATGGAAGTGAAACTTGAATACCATTGCTTCTCAATCCTTATCATATCTTTGCAGCATTTTAAAAAATGAAGTTAAGAATTTTGGAATTGCAATTTCAGGTAAATAGTTCTTAAAATAGATTATAGATTTTTCTAGAAATATTTTTCAAAGGTAATTAAACTTGAAAATACCTTTCTGTTTTGTAGCCTTTATTGACTTCTGATCCATTTCAGTGTAAATAGCATATAATTGAAATACTCCTTTGGCTATGTAACCTTTCTTTGAAGTCTATTAAGACATAAAACTGATTGCTATTATTTTTTCAAATATTTTTGATTTTATTTTCCCCCTACTTTTATGCGTTTATTTTCCAGGGTTTTGCTAACTTAGACATTGAAGAAGAATAGTGAAGTGTTTACAATAGGAATTGAGTCCCTTGAATGATTTACAGTAAAGTACTTAAAGCAGAATTGCCATAGTTTTAAAGTAAGGTTTTTTTTTTTTAACTTCTATTTAATAAATTTAAATTTCCAAGCAAAACTTTTGGATTACAGCGGCTTTTCCCCCCATAACCTCCCTCCCACCCGCAACCATTCCATCTCCCACTCCCTCTCCCATCCCATTCACATCAAGATTCATTTTCAATTATCTTTATATACAGAAGATCAATTTAGTATATACTAAGT
This sequence comes from Oryctolagus cuniculus, assembly GCF_964237555.1. Lineage (NCBI taxonomy): Eukaryota > Metazoa > Chordata > Mammalia > Lagomorpha > Leporidae > Oryctolagus > Oryctolagus cuniculus. The sequence continues at coordinate 103,856,150 of NC_091437.1, read as the reverse complement.
AAAGATTTCAACAGTTTGCACCCACACAGAAACACAAAGTATAAAGTATTGTTTGAGTACTAGTTATACCATTAATTCACATAGTACAACACATTAAGGACAGAGATCCTACATGGGGAGTAAGTGCACCGGGACTCCTGTTGTTGATTTAACAATTGACACTTTTATTTATGGCATCAGGAATCACCCGAGGCTTTTGTCATGAGCTGCTAAGGCTATGGAAGCCTCTTGAGTTCGCCAACTCCGATCATGCTTAGACAAAGCCATAATCAAAGTAGAAGTTCTCTCCCCCCTTCGGAGAAAGGGACCTCCTTTGATGTCCTGTTCTTTATGCTGGGATCTCACTCACTGAGATCTTCCATTTATTTTTTAATTTATTTTAGTTTTTTTGCCAGAGTGTCTTGGCTTTCCATGCCTGAAATACTCTCATTGGCTTTTTAGCCAGATTCGAATGCCTTAAAGGCTGATTCTGAATTCTTTGCTCATTAAAGATCCTCTTGATATAGTTATTTGCAGTATTTTGGTCATTTCTTGAAATTTCTTATTTATATAGGTCTTGGATAGATTCTAAGACTGTGAAACATGCCAAAAATTTGTTTTCCTTCTTTAGTAAAAAACTAACAAGAGAAAATTCACTAGTATTCATTAGAGGACTTATGGAAAACTCCATAATATTATTTCATTGCCAGTATGAGTGTCTAACTCCAGGAACTATTATGAAATTGTAGGTTCTCCCATAAAATTCCATTTAATATAATTGAGCATTTCTTTTTAAAAATATTTATTTATTTGAGAGACAGACTTAGAGAGAGAGAGAGAGAGAGAAAGAGACAGAGAGAGGTGTTCCATCCACTAGTTCACTCCCTAAATGGCTGCTATGGCTGGAGCTGGACCAATTGGAAACCAGAATCCAGGAGCTTCTTCAGAGTCTCCCATGTGTGTGCAGGGACTCAAGGACTTGGGCCATCTCCCAATGCTTTCCCAGGCCAATAGCAAGGAGCTGGATCGGAAGAGCAGCAGCTGGGACTTGAACAGGCACCCAAATGGAATGCCAGTACTACAGGTGGAGGCTTAACCCACTATGCCACAGTGACGGCCCCCAAAATAATTGAACATTTCTAAAAAGTTTGTTTATATTAAACATCTTTAAAATCTACTAATATGTTCAAAGGAAAAGAAGACTTCTTTCCTCCTGTTTTTAGGAACTTAGTATAGAATATAGATAACAAATAAACAGCTCAGGAAAGAATCATTTTAATAGGAATTTTAAAATTTTAGTAGAATATTATACAAGTGTAATTAAGATGCAAGTTAATTCCAATGAAATGAACTCAAAAACCAAGGAGCAGTTTAGAGAGAGTTAGGGAATGCTCTTGGAGAGGTGCAGTGAAGAAAATGGACTTGATATTCTCTACTTAAGTTTGTAACATTTACAAAATGATGAAGTGCTGATTTTCCCTCATCCAAGTATGGGAAGCAGACTTTCTGAAGTCTTTAATCTGTGCTTTTGTATATTATCTTTTGATTATAACCCAGAGACACATCTTCTCTTTTTTAGCCATCTGTCCCATTTCATTTTCATAGCCTCATTTGTTGTTATTGTTTTGTTGTTTTAACTCATTATTCATTCAATAAATATTTTAAAGCAAACAACAAGAAAAAATAATGGGGATTCACATTTGTTCTTTTTATTTCAAGTTCAATTTTTTCTCACATTAGGAAGTCATTTGCAAACAGCTGTTAGAATGGTTGAATTGCGTAAAATCGAGGCACCTTCCTGGATGAAAATTCTGATCTCATACAGTATAGATAATTATTGTGCTTCTTATGTTTTCCTTTGGTTAGCATTTTGGCTGTCTAGTCTGCATTTTCATTCTTTGTAAATCTGATCTATTCCTGGGACTATTTCTTCCCATTTCAATATCTTGTGATCAGTCTGTAACCAGGTGTCATCAAGGAAAGGTGATGAAAGGCAAATGTCATTTGCATGCTCCCTCCTGAAGTTTAGGACTTGGGCAGAGAGAGGGAGAGACTAAAAATATCTGAAGTGTAACTCCAAGCAGTAACACATAATCCCTACTGTTCTATCCATGAGTTGGCTGTGTTGGTTTCTTCTTCGAAGTCTTTTTTTTCCCCTAGCTATGCGGGAAATTTATAAGAGTATGCGATGTCCTTTATAAAATCATTTTTCGCTTTTTTTGCTTTAATCTATTCAGAGATGTTGCCTAGTACTTTCTGTCCAAAGCACTCTAAATGATAAATTAATCAGATCAATAGGGATAAGTTAAAGTTCCTGCCATGTATCTGCGAAAGTTGTTTAATTTATTGATATTATTTTTTGGCTTTTGTAAAGTGAAAATGTTAACACTTTCTTGAAAGTTATTTGAAGCTATCAAGTGAAGTGTTATAAACTACTTGGTTCAGAGCAAGTGCTCAGAAATGGTAGACAGTATGACATGAAATTTATTGCTCAGTGCTCAATTTCCATGTGTGTACTATCCATATTATCACACACATGGACAACAACACGTGTACTCTCACACTCATAATACTATAAAATTCTCTCTCACTCAAAGAAGAGTACTCCAAACTTAGGGAGTAATTTGCATGAAACAGGGCACTATTCTACCAAAAGCTGGAACCATATGCTTGCGTGTTAACATGTCTAATGATAAATTGTACATAAATAAAAATGACATTACACTGAAGCTAGCTTTTAAAAAAAGATTTATTCATACAAAAAGCAGAGTTATGGGGGGGAGGAGGGAGAGAGAGAGAGAGAGAGAAAGAGAGAGAGAATCATCCGCTGGTTTGCTCCCCCTTGCCGAATGCTTTCAACAGCTGAGGTTAGACCAGGTAGAATCCAGGAGCATGGAACTACATTCTGGTCTCCCATGTGGGTGGCATGAGTCTAAGCAATTGGGTAGTTTTCTGATGCTTTCCTAGGCACATTACCAGGGAGCTGAATTAGAAGTGAATAGCCATGACTGTAACTGAAACTCACACGGGTTGCAGAGTCACAGGTGGCAGTTTAACCTGCTGTGCTTAGTACCTGAAGTTAGCTTTTGATAATAAGGTTGTATGGTATATTTTCCTCTCTCTCTCTCTCTCTCTCTCTCTCTATATATATATATATATATATATTCAACTTTACCCCATGCCTCAAATACACACACACACACACACACACACAGAGATCTGCCATGCACATACACACACACATATATATAACATGCTATATATCTATGTGTACACATATACATATAAACATAACCTATGATGTGTAGATATATCTATAATTGTATATTATGTTTATGTGTGTGTGTATGCGTACACTAAGTATTTTGATTTTCCTTAGCTCTGTTAATTCTCTGGAGTTGGTTGCTCCAACAATTGTACACTGTGCAAGTTCTAAAGGTTTGCAATAGATTTCTTGGTTTAGCACAGTTATTTAGTGTTATACTCTTTTTTGAGTTGTAATTACTTATTTAAATTAATTTGAAAGGCAGAGAGACAGAAACATACAGAAAGAGGTCTTCCATCCACTACTTTACTCCCCGAATGCTTGCAACAAATAGAACTGGGGTAAACCAAAGCCAAGATCCCAGAATTCGGGTATTGCTTTTCTGTGTGGGAGACTAGGAACTAAGTACTGGAGCCATTTCCTGCTGTGTCGCAGGGTGTACATTAGCAAGAAGATGAATTGGAAGTGGAGACGGGATTTGAAAAAGGTACTCTGATATTGGATGCCAGTGTCCAAATGACTTAGCCGCTGCTCAAAATGCAGGCCCTGGTGCTACATACTGAGAGTGTAAGTGAGTGGTAGGCTTTTCTTGAAGTTCTTTGTAAATTCTTTGGACTTTCTTGTTATATTCCTGGAGAAAATTAGCATATGATTTTAGTATATGATTTTTATTATAATTTGTTTTGATGGTCAATCTCATTTGATTTTGCAGACTGTTTTATGCTTACACATTTCAGAAAAGATTTTAGTGTATACTTACAGAAGTGCCAAGAGCAAAAGGTAATGTTTTGAGGACTTCTGATTATGTGTATGCACCCTACCTAATTTGATGTTTATAGAAGACATTTAACTTGCAGGGTGGTCTATTATGGGTTACTAGACACTGAGATATAGCCTCAAGCATTACTGTGTAAAATTTTTGTAAACTGGAAAAGAATCCTTAAGCCATCATCAACTAGACTTAATTATTTTAATATCTGTTAACTATGATGGGATTCTTAAATTTTTGCTTAAATTTTGAGAAAATTCATATTTCTAGGTAAATGATCAAAATATTAGAGAATTTTACATGAATCTTTTTCATATTTATTGAACCATAATGCTTTCTGGGATTTTGAGGTCACATCCATATAAACTGGTGAAAATTCTTCTGCTATTCTATAGTTCTAAAAACTGATTATGCAGCTTAATTATGAAATCCAACTGACTGTAACAGAATAAATATACTGAAAGTTTAACATCAAATCAAGAATGCTTGTTTTTACTTAGACTAACAGAGAAACAACAATAATTGGTTGATGTTATTAGGCTTATTATACCTGAACCATTTGTTTGAAAATTTCAGGTTATTTAGAGGAAAGAATGGGTATACTATCAAAATACGAGGTTATAAACTGCACACACTTGAAAGAAAGAACAGTATCCATAGTTCATGAGTTTTTCCATTAGGTTGTAAAGTTTGATATCAGATTTCAACGGTTCTAGACTCAAGGTGTCACACTTTTGTTGTCAGTGGTCTAAAGAGCATAACATTTAGTATCAACTGTTACCATGACTTGAAAATTTCATATATTTTTCTGGCTGTTAATATAAAATAATGTAAGACATCCAGACAGTAGAAACTTAAGTAATAAGAACATTTAAAAACACTGAAAAGGGTACAGCAACCAAATTTTCCATCAAGAAATGTCTTTTTGGAGGAAAACCAGAAATTTCAAGTCTCTCAGGGAAGTCACATATTGTTATATGTAGAGAGAGATTACAAGTGTCTTGACTTTAAGAAAATTAGAGAAGAAATGAAAAAATGGATTTATTTATTTTATATGATGATTTGCCTTAGAAATCACAAACATGTAATTTAAAAATTTAGCTCTTTTTGATATATACCATTAAAAATTGTTAGAACAAACTGTTTTGCTTGAAAATTTGTATGATTAATGCATTGATTTAACTACCCAATGTAGACTGCTGCTAGGCAGATTCTGATATTATTTATTTTTATTAGTTTATAATATGTCAATTTTTCTTGCTTATCTGTCAACTCCCAGAAAAATACATAAATCAAAAATGTAGCAATGTGGACACTAACAAGGCATAATTATTGTAGGGTCTGTCCTCCTTTAAAGAAAAAATACAATTACCTACCAGAATGCTGCTGGGATTAGGTCAGAATTTGCATAATACTGACTCATATTTTCTTAACAATTTTAATATCAGACAATAGCTTTTGCAAATCTATAATCCCTTATTATTTTCCAGCTTTATTTTGGGGGCTCAAATAAGGAATTCAGTCAAAACAAGATAATTATTAGAATCCAACCCATGCAAAACTTTAATTACTCGGTGGCAGCTTGTAAGTCCGATTTTTAGGAATTTTACATATTTCAAATAACACAAGGCAATTAACCTTGCCTAAATGTATTTTTGTACAGTTAAATGTATTCATTTTTCTACAGATAAATATTTAATAGAAAATACTTCAATCATTGTGTGAGCTTACAGAAAAAAATCTACTTCATCATAATCTTTAAACCACAGTTCTAAAACTGGCCTTATTAAGCTAGTGGGCTAGCAGTCAAGAGATGATGAAAATTTGGAAAATGTTAACTGCTATAAAATAATAGTTGCTAATGTGGAGGATTATGAAACACCCAGTAGCAGAATAAGTAACAAATAGATCCTTTCTGAAGTCCTGAAGGCTGGGGGTGGGATCTGGGGTTAAGTAACCGTGATATATTTATAGAGGGCAAGGGATCACCGTAAAATAAAGCAGCAAATAGTAAAGAAGTCAATGTAAAAGAGAGGCCGGGGATTTAGGGTATAGAGATCATAAATTTCCATCGATATAAACAGCCTGTGTACCTCAGGAGTTGAGGTTTAGCTATAATTTCAGGTCTGACCTATAGGCCTTCAGTGTTCACAGTGCATGCACGATCAAGACGCCATCCAAAGAAGTGTAACAAAAAAAAAAAAAAAAAAAGGAAGAAAGAAAGAAAGGGGGAAAATGTTTCACATCTGTGTGATTTACTCATTTAATCATCCCCAAATCCATCCCAAACACAACAGCACAGTAGTTGAGAAGATTTTATTGTCTCACTAAATTATATTTAATTCTTACCACAGCATATCCTATAAACAAGAGGAGTGAATGATGTCTGTTCCACCATGCTCTTGCTAAGGAAAATTGTTAAATTTGTATGCATGGCTTCTCAGTAGGTCATTTTCCCTTTTTCTATATAGACCAGACTTCTACATTTATGTGTTCTAATTTTAAATATGTATTTTAAGCCCCACTTAAAAACTTAGTGCATTGAAAAAAATCTTAGTGATACAGTGAGCTTGTTTAATGATATAGCAGAAGCAATAAAAGCAAGGAAATCAACATGAAAGAACTATTAAGGATTTAGTTTTTAGGAATTACACTGAAATGGAATACTGCATGGTTTTAGAAAGAAAAAGTAAACTGCATGAAGATCTTGACTTTTTATTCTGGGACATTGATTTTAATATATGTAGGCACTAAAATAAGCTTTCTCTTCTGAATTGCTACTTAATAGTAAATTATATTATTATGCATGTGTGTGTAATGTATATGCCTAAATACATAGGTAATCTCTCTCTCTCTCTTTTCATTGTGTGTTTGTGTGTGTATCTAGAGAGAGTGACACACAGTATGTTTTGCAGACTTAAAATATAATATATACACAAACACAAGTGCAATTACTACCAGGCTAGAATTTGCAATGTTTAACATAAAATCACTCTAAGTAGATGATACGTGAACAGTGCTTACTTTTTATTGTGAACTGCTTATTCAGTATTTCTATTTAAAATCTCAGAAACTAATTCTCTAAAGCATTTACTTGAGTATTCAGTTATTAACTTTAAAGAAAGGCTTTTTTTCTAAAAAGTTAAGAGTCATGTGTAAAACAGAAATCATGGGGATTTTCTTAGAAAAATAATTTTTTACCACTTTAAGATATCAAATGCATCAGGCAAATTCGGAATGGTCTTTAAATAAAATCTTATCTCCTGCCTTAGTTGGCCCTGAAGGGCAGGGCTCTTTGCTTCGTCCACTAGGTTGCACTGTTGTACAGAAAACCGGAAAGAACAGTTGCGTGGCCTGCTGTGTGGGAACAGTGGCGTGCTGTGAGGAACCTTGTAGATGCTGTTACACTGTTTTCACTAACAACGGAAAGAAAGAAGATCAAGATAGAAGATGGGCATTTGAATGTGTCTGTCTCCTACAACTCCCCAAGCGAGCATTGCTGTCCTGGATTTTGAGAGAAGTTTCCTTGAAGGAAAGAAACACCCACCAAAAAAAAAAACAAAACAAAACAAAAAAAAAACAAAAACACACACTTCACTTTTGGTAATGAAGAAAGGAAGGGATGCCAGTGAACGATATTCATATTTGGATTAATTTTCTTAAATGTTTCCATAGATGTTGACTCTTCTAGGAAACACACAAGCTAATCTCCTTGTAACCTATCCTTTGAATCAAGCATTGTTTGAATGTCAGACTCCATGAAGGTGAACTAAAGATTTTTCTTTTTGGATGTGTCATAGTTATTCTTGAATGCATAATTGTGTTTGTTTATTTAGTTCATTTCTGTCTTCATGGCATTATTAGAAATACTGTTCCCCTTTTATGAATGAATAGAAGCAGGATTCCTTTACTCTAATTCACATTATCTAAGTCATATTAAGAGAACATTTGTAGCATTAACTTTGAATCTGCTAGCACATTCCCTGTCTACATATGAGCTGTACCCTATCAAGGAAATTACTTACAGAGAATCTAGTAGGAGGTGTAGAGTGGGTGGTGGGGGAGGAGGAAAACTACTCCTTTAGTTTTGGTGTAAATCCTTGGGAATTTTTGCTTCATGGATTAGCACCTCTTGTATTCCTCATCTCTTCAGGGCAGTAAGCTGAGACAATGATAATGAAGACCAGAGCTATTGGCTACCACCATCACAAAACTTTCAGGGAGGATAGGTCATCAAAAAGACCTGAGTCTGGAAATGGTTATTTCAGCTGGCTTGATATAAGTCTCACATTTGGTAATTGCCCTACTTCAAAGTTTTGAATATTTTGCTAATAACTTTCCACTACCTAATTAATTTCTTATTGTGCTATGAATGTGACAATGAAAAGCTGATAAACTTCAGTTTGAAGGGCAGGAGAGACAAACTAAGACTGTGAATTATGTGAATAAATATGTTTTGTGTGTATAAACTAATATATGGCATAAATTTTGGAGAAAAAAATCTTTTTGTTAAAAGCCATGGGTCTCATTTGTTGGAATAAAGGCATACGAGAGTTGTGTTTGAAATTTTTGTAAGAGGCTACTTTTTCTAGGCTCTATCTTTAAATAAGGCTTAACCTGAACTGTTGTAGACACACAGATAGCATGCAATTTTTTAAAACAAATTCCAGGAAATGAAACTTTCCAGCTTTATCTCACTGCTGGTATTTCACTTCATAGCCAAGTGATGGTCCATATAGTGTAGTTGTTTTGTTTCATTTTCAAACATGAGTTTCCATGTACTTTAAAGTTGCTTACATATCATTTTACTTTTTCTGCTTTTTTTAAAGATTTATTTATGTATTTGAAAATCAGAGTTACACAGAGAGAGGAGAGGTGTGGGGGGGTGTCTTCCATCCGAGGGTTCACTCCACAATTGGCTGCTGCGGCTGGAGTTGCACTGATCTGAAGCCAGGAGCCAGGAGCTTCTTCCAGGTCTCCCACATGGGTGCAGGGGCCCAAGGTCTTCGGCCATCTTCTGTTTCCCAAGCCATAGCAGAGAGCTGGATCAGAGAGTGGAGCAGCTGGGTCTAGAACCCGCGCCCATATGGGATGCCGGCGCTTCAGGCCAGGGTGTTAACCCGCTGCGCTACAGTTCTGGCTCCTTTTTTTCTGCTTTTTAATATGACAATTATTTTAGCCTCTCTCCCAAGATGTTGTTATCCAACTAATAAAACTTTTAAAATATAACCAGTAGAGTGCTTGAAATATGATTAAATCAATAAGTTTGAATGCAAAGATACATATATTAACTAGATAACTATCATTTATTGAGCCCTCCTATATGTCATCTATCTTGTGAGGTATTTTATATGCATTGTATCATATAACTTATATTATCAATAGAAGTAGGTATTTATTCTTACTTTTATACTTGTATAGAAAGTGAGGCTTCCAATGGTTAGCATATTCTCCAAGTGAAAAATATATTCAAAATTTTAATTCAAATATATTATTTTTACCCTTATCTTTTTGTCAAATTAATATGTTTTTCTTGTAAACTTTTTGAGGCTTCCAATTGCAATCAATCATAAATATATATTTATTGAGCACTTAGTATATATCAAACTCAGATGACAAAAACGAGCATGCAAGCTTGTAATATGTATAATAGAACTGAGGAGAGAGGCAAAATGTATAGACAGAAAGTGTCTGAAGACAATAAAAAATTAGTAATGTGCCATATGGTATATTTTCTTTTTTTTTGAAGATTTATTTACTTATTTGAAAGAGTTACACAGAGAGGAGAGGCAGAGACAGAGGTCTTCCATCCACTAGTTCACCCCCCAATTGGCTGCAACAGCCAGAGCTGTGTTGAAGCCAGGAGCCAGGAGCCAGGAGCCGGGAGCCAGGAGCTTCTTTCCAGTCTCCCATTCCGGTGCAGGGGCCCAAGGAGTTGGGCCATCTTCTATGACTTTCCCAGGGCATAGCAGAGAGCTGGATAAGAAGTGGAGCAGCTGGGACTTGAAACGGCACCCATATGGGATGCAGGCACTGCAGGCGGCACTTTACCTGCTATGCCACACCACCAGCCCCCATATGACATATTTTCAAGTCCTCTTGGCATTCAGAAAAGATATAGTCATTGTTGAACAACAATCTATTAACATTGAATTCAGCATATAAGCCATTCATTAAACTATTCTTCAAGTGCAAATGCAAAGTCTTCAAAGCAGATAGAAATAAAGGACTATTGGGACTGGTGCTATTGCATAGTGGGCTAAGCCTCTGCCTGAGGTGCCGTCATCCCATATAGGCACTAGCTCATGTCCCGGCTGCTCCATTTCCAGTCCAGCTGCCTGTTGATGGCTTGGGAAAAGCAGCAGAAGGTGGCTCAAGTGCTTGGGCCCTTACACCTGTGTGAGATACCCAGAAGAAGCTCCTGGCTCCTGAGTTCAGATCTGCCCAGCTCCAGTCATTACAGCCATTTGGGGAGTGAACCAGAGAACAGAAGACCTTTCTCTCTGTCTCTTCCTCTCTGTCTGTAACTTCACTTCTCTAATAAATAAATAAATAAATAAATAAAATCTTTTAAAAAAGAAATAAAGGATTGTTTGTGGATCCAAAAAGAATGTAGAAAGGAAATATCTGCTTAGGCACAATTCCTAAAGAACTGATGGTTTTAACTAGGAACTTGAAAAAAATAGATTTTGTCTGTTGAGACCTTGGATGGAAGTCTTAAATGAAAAGCTGAAATTTATCTGATAACTAATTGTGTCATAGTAAAGATTTTCAGGTCTGAAAATTTAATGGGTACTTTTAGAAATAATTATTGCTGCATTAGATGGATTCACTGAGATTGAACATGGAGAAAATAAAATCCACTGGAACATAATTTCTTTCCATATGGGCAAGAATATGCATAGTGGACCATATCTATGGTCATCATTACTTATAAACAAGGCAAAAGTGTTTCAATTTTAAGATATGCAATTATACATTGATATGCTGGAAAGTACTAGTAGATAATAACTATTGAACTAAGAATATTGACGAATCCCAAAGGTTCTAAACCAAGAAGATAGACTCAAAAGGCTACAGAAGTTATGGTATTAAATTTTCAGAGAGCATAGAATGCTTACTAGTATTCATGAATTCTTACTAATACATTTTGAAAACATACCTGACTACATAGGGTCATCCTTTTGTAAGGCAGTGTGCACAGAGGTTGGAATATAATTCATGCACACTAAACACTTGTATTATTGAAATGCATTTGGAATTCTTATGGAGTAATCCATATTTTAGAGTTATCAAATGAATCCAAATATATCAGTATTAAATAAATGTTTCCTGGCAATTGCATATATTCCCATTTGTCTTAAGAATTTATTCTTAACTTTTAATAATTTGACCCATGGTTCTTCAATTGAGTAAAATTATAGCAAAATATATATTTACAGAAATAATAGACACGATATCCAGAACTGATGCATTTGTGTATTAGTCTGTCAGTTTTACTCTTTTACAATAGATTGATTGTTAATTTATCTGGAATCTGAACTATTGATTTAAGGTAAACATTTACTAAATGCACAGTGGACATAAATATCAACTGCTTAAAAGATGATGAAAATATTAGATTTGGTCATTTGAATAGAAGAAAATATATTTAAGAATATGAACATGAATTCTGCATCAAACTCAAGATGGTGTGTGCCAAATACTCACCACAGTTTTGAAATGTACATGTTGTTATGTTGGAAAATATAAAATATAAATGTTAGAGTTTGTACAAATTTCTAAAAATTATCCATTATCTAACATGACTTGAAATCATATCTGTTATTTTCCATTATAAATGAAAATAACCCAAAAGAACCACAACCCATCGAAGTGAGGAGTGAATCAAATGATTAAGTTGATATAAAAGTCAAGTGGACAAAATCCAAGACACATAATCTGGAGAAATGTACAATTCACACTGTTTTCATCTCCATTTTAATCTGGCTAATGATACAATTAATATGTTGCATTACCGTTACTGATTTCAATGCTTTCGCAAATGCATAGTACAAAATTCTTAGTAAGAAAAAAGTTATAATATATATAGGTGCCTTGAGGAAGCTTTAGGACTCTAGCAACTAGAAAGGATGACAAACACGAAAGATGGTAGTAGCATACATTTACAACAAGTCATTAATTTTCCAGGTTCTTTTCTTTGTGTAGGAACTTTTCTCCACATTTTATGTTTGTGTGGAGACAATGCCTATTTATGTCTTCACCAAACAACATTACCAATCCCTAACTTTTCAGTAAATATTTTATTTGATTTAAAATATTTTATTAAACATTTTAATAGGTATATAATGCATTTATTGTACATACATTGCATAATGTCAAATCAGAATGTATATCCTCAAGCTTTAACATTAATTTTTGATGAAAACATCCAACATTCCATCTTCTAGTTTTTTTTATTGTGCATTTACATAATCACACTATGGAACCTCAGAACTACTTACCTGTCTAGCTACAACTTAATCCTCATTAATAATCCTTTCCCCAATTCCCCTCTTCTCTTCCCTTTCCAACCTCTGGTAAGCATCAATATACTTTTAACTTCTGTGAGAAAACCTTTATTTTTTTTCCAAGTAACAGATGAGTGATATCATTGGTTATTCATCTTTCTGCACTTGTCTTATTTCATTTAACACCATTATTCGATCTTCAATTTAAAGTTTAAAGTAGATACTGACAGCATATTCTTGATGGCAAGGGACATAGCCTTAAATTTTATAAATAATATAAGAGCACCACAGAAGAGTCCTTGTATTCCTGTTGAGAGATGTTACCTGTTCTGTGACAATCAGTATGGATAAAAAAAAACAATGACTATCAGACACATAATGACTTAAATGTACTTGTATGATGGACTCAGCATGTAATTGTTGCAGGAAGGACATAGACTGAACTAGCCTGATAATGGTTACTCTGTGATTCTGCAATTCAATTTAATCCATCTCTTAATAAAATATACATAAAATAAAATATACATAAAAAGGAAAAATTTCTTTGTGAACCACATAGCTATGATTAATTTCAGACACTAAATCCTGAATCTAAACACACTGACACACACATACAAATACACATACAGTACACACACTGTAATATACATACACAGTCACAATTATTTGCCATGTAAAATCAAAATTAAATGATAAATCATCAAACTGTCCTTTAAAAACTGCATATTTTAATGTACTGTGTAACATATATTGCCGCTATTGACAGGGTGATATTCCTTCGCCATTGAAAAACCCGAGACTGTCCCTTCCTCTCACCCTTCCCCCCTCACCTCTCCCTGATTCTCCCCTTGACCTTCCAAGTGTAATTTCCCATGGCTAGAGCTACTTTGTATTTATTATAATAACTCTCACTCTCACTCTCTCTTTCAATCTCTTTTAGTGGGAACAATAAGCTGACTGATGGCTAGAAAATTAGCTCAGGGAGCTTGCTCTCTTTCTCTCTTCTCTCACTTTCCTTGTTAGACTAGTGAACAAATTTAACCTGTGAGTATCATACACTCATCATTAAGACAGCAAATTTCTGTCCCATTTCTGTTCTAGTGTAGGATGTGACCAAGGTTTCTCATTAGAATTCAGTGGTGAGAGCTCATGTATAGAGTCTGAGCATATTATGTATACAAAGTTAGTAGTCAAAATATTTCAGTTATCTCTTTCCCTAAAACGCCTCCTCACCAGAAACATAAAATCATATGAGGCTACCTTTCTTGGGATTTTGAGGAAATTCAATCATTTTAACCTCTCCGTTTTTGTGTTTCCTGAAGGGGGAAATAGCTGCGGCATCAACAAAATATAGTCCTTTTTATTAAGGAAATCACAACTATAAAAATGATAAATATTAACAATAGGAGACAAGTAATGGCAACAGAACATAGAAATAGAATTTTTAAGCTTGAAATGTTGTGTTGGTCATATACCCACCACAGGGAAATAAATCATAGTTAAATAGCGTGTTTAAGTATAATGACCTTTGGTTATAATTTAAAATGTTATAATCTTCTGTGTGATAAGCAATTTTGAGAATATCATGATTTTACTTTGTGCAATCTTGAAATTTAAAACATTATTTGGCTTCACATTTCTAATTAAATTGTTCAACTGAAGTCCTCTACATTTCCTGAAAAGGTTAGACATATTTATTAAATGGCAAGTTAATGCAATTCATATATTTATTGAACTTTCTTAAGTTTAAGACTTGAATATCCTTCAAATAGGAAAGCATGGAATTTGTCTGTATAAGAGTTTTTTGTACACAGCATAGTTTATTGTATACCGTTATTTATAGTGGAAGGAATGCGATTAACATTACTGCTTAATGTATCCCTGATAATGAACTGGAAACCAAATTGAAGAGAAGTCAGGGTCTCTGTAACTTTCCTTCACCCTGAATATAAAAGCACTGCCATGTTGAACTTGCTTTTGTAAAGTGTGCCCTCAATGATCTTCTCCCCTATCTTTCCTTTCCTGAGCAGATTTTGCCCATGATATTTCAACTAACATTGTTAGTCCTACCTTCAGTGATACTAAATACTTTCTAGATTGGATGTTTAGTGAGTTTCATAAGGAGATCTTAATATTTAAGTTATTTTTGGTTGCTTTGTATTTAACAAAAATTAGCCCCAAACTTGACCTGACTGCTTTGGTTAAAAATAATCTGAAGGCTTAGACATGAGCATGCAAATAATGGGGGAGATCAATCTCACCTAGATGCTTGTTTCTATTGGAATTTAGAGTGGTTTTATGTAGATTATTTAAAATATTGAGACAGGTGCCAGTTTATTAAATTAGATTTATATGGAAAAGCATGCATTTGCAGCTTCTTTAAAAAATATCAAGGCTGAGTGTTTCATGTATTAAGAGATTGTTTTGGACACTCTCTTGCCATATGGAAAAGCCAAGATTAGAGTATTGGCTTCCTGTTGACACACACCAGGGTCTCTTCCATTCATGTAGGAATACACATGTCCCTGCTACCCATGAGATAGGCTTGCATTGAGTTTTGGGCTCCTGCTTTTACTTAGCCCTGGAGGTTGCAGGCATCTGGGGAATGAACCAGTGGATGAGAGATTTCTCTCTCTCTCTCTCTCTCTCTCTCTCTCTCTCTCTCATTTTCTCTCTCTCTCTCTCTCTCTCTCTCTCTCTCTCTTCCCCCCATCAAACTCATTAATTAATAATAATTTATCTCTATCTATTTACCTATCTATCATCTATCAGTAGCTCTGACAACATGAGCCTTGTTTCCCTGTAAAGCAACAACCACCTAAAGGTAAGTAATGACTTCTCTTTACCCAGAGCATGTCCTCTCCAGTTTACACTGGTCACATGGCCAGTACCTCAGAAATGTATCGCAGTGCCATTTGATGCTTATCATGATCACATCTACCACCTTATCTTATACTGCCCTACTTCATTCATTGGTCATCTGCTTGACTTTATAGGTACCTGAATTTGTGATATTAAGCCTAGAACAGATATGATTGATTCAAAAAGAAAAGGATGAATTGTCTATACTTGTTTTAAAGGAGAAAATAAATTTGGTTGTTAATAGATGGCCAAATTTCAATTAAAGTCAGGTCATTTTAGCTCTTATACCTGTGTTCCAATTTACCTTTTATAAGTCCTTATCCAGTCACTCATTTTCATTCATCAAATTCTCACATACAGAACTTTTAAGTGATCAGACAATAAATCATATTTTAGAATCATTATTTCAAGATTTTGACATCCTGTGTCCATGTGCCTTATATGCATCTTTTTTTGGTAATGATTACATATTTATTTGAAAGGTTGAATTACACAGAGAGAGAGACAGAGAGATCTTTCATCCACTGGGTCACTCACCAAGTCATTGCAACTTCTAGGGCTGGGCCACGCAGAAGTCAAGAGGCAAGAGCTTCATCAGAGCAGGGTCCATGCCCTTGGGTCACCCTTTGCTGCTTTCCCAGGAACACTGGAAGGGAGTTGAGTTGTATTTGGAGTAGCTGGGATATGAACAGGCTTCCATGTTGAAGGATGGCATCACAGGCCGTTGCTTAACCCACTAAGCCACAGCACCAGCCCTGTCCTAATACACATTTATGGCCTATACTTTATAGAGGAGAGCATCCTTGGACCTTTTAATTTCTGACATGACCACAAGATTCTTTCAGACAGCCTGCATAGGTTCCTACCTATGAACTTTAAGAATAGAACAATTAACTACATTAGAGTATAGGAGTTCTGTAGTACTGCCAACTGGTTTTAGTCAGAGATTGTATAATGAAATGTTTGAGACCTGAGTCATACTTCTTAATACTCTGAAGCATTTCTCTTGGGAAGCATTTGCCAGGGGCCAGTTTTATTATTTACTTGTATGGCTATTTCCTTCTCTAGACCAGGATTTTCCAATAAACTTTCTGGATGAAGAATATGTTCCATAATCTACACCAGCCACCTGTGACCACAGAATACTTGAAATGTCACTAGTACAATTTGAGAAAGTGAAGTTTTAGTGTTATTTAATTATAAATAACTTAAATTCTAACAGCTACATGTAGCTACTGTTATACAGCTCCAGACTGTGAACTCTCCTGGATTGAAATCTTAACTGTTTATTTTTCTATCTTGGTCCCTTACACAATGGACAAGAAGCATGTGTTAAATGAATGCATTTAAGCAACATACAGTGAAGCAGAACAGGTGACAATATAAAATTAATGAGTTGGGTATTTGCAAGTTAGTTTCAATTCACGTATACTGCATAAATGAGAAAGCATAGACTTCTAATAGGACAAGTATCCAGTATTAATAATCTTCACAAATTTCAAATACTTAATGTTCCTCTTGGTCTTACTTTTATCCTATGTTTTAAAAGTTATGGAACATAGAATAGGAAATGTTGTGACCTGCTAAACTAACTTGACTGAAGAAACAAATACTTAAGTTCACAGAAAACACACCTGTCTTCTCCTTTGTGGTGTGCTTTTGGAATGGTCTAAAAAAGAATGGTGGCCTGTAAAAGTGTATTTTGTGATTTCTACTGCAGCTTCACTTTTGATAGATATGTTCTTGTATGGCCAGTTTGAAATAGATACAAAATCATTTTTATAATGTATTTTACAGCTGCTTGCTCTTCATGTTTCATTACTTCCACATTTAACACATTTTGGCTTTTTAAGGAGTGAGCTGTATATCTAAAGACTTTTAGAACTGTAAGTACAATTTTCAGTTTGTGTACTGCTTGTTTTTTTTTTTTTAATAGAAAAGGATGTGTATTTAGTTCACAATTTTGGAGATGTAGGCTTCATGATCAAGTGGCTCCATCTGTTTGCTCTCAGGTGAGATCCTCCTGCCATCCTGATACCCACCTTTGTCACAACACTGAGAAGAAGAAAGGAAAATGGCTATGTGCAATCCACTCTCTGAAGAACAGATTCACTCTACAACACCAGCATTAATCTTTTCCAAAGGTGGAGTCCCCATTATCTCATCACCTTCTGCTAGGCCATTTCCAACATTGCCACACTGGGGGCAGAGCTCCCAGCTCATGAGCATTTGAGGGACACACTCAGGGCATGGCATCCCCATTCACAAACTTCTTTCCATTACTTTTACCCTATTTAAGAGTTCTCATCTGCTGGTTTCATCCCCAAATGCCTGCAAATGACTAGTCCTGGATTGGACTGAAATAGGAAACAAGAGCTCAATCCAGGTATTCCACATAGGTGTCATGAACCCAACCACTTGGGCCATCACCAGTCTCCCTGGGTCTGCATTAGCAGGAAGCTGCTGTCAAGAACTAGAGCTGGGTATTGAAACCAGGCACTCTGATAAAAGACGTGGGAGTCTTACCTGATAGACTAAACACCCACCCTCATGCTATATAATTTATTATTTATTTTCTACTTCCCCCTGGAAAAAATTCAGTAAAGATTTTTCATTAGTAGATTATAAATGTTGTAAAGTCCATGATTTTGTTTTCTCACATACTATTGCTTCAACCGTGGCATGTAATGCCTGATACAAAGTGTATGCATAATAAATGTTATTGAAAGGATGAAGGAATTGGGAAAATCGTTGCTGCAGCAGCAGGTTTAGCTGCTGTTTGAAACATGGGCATCCCATCTGAGTATGCTTGTTCAAAACTTCGCTGTTCTGTTTCCAATCCAACTTCCTACTAATTCACTGGGAAGACAGTGGAATAGAGTCCAAGAACTGGGGCCCCTGCCGCCCACTTCAGATATCTAGATGGATATTACAGTTCCTGGCTTCAGCCTGTTCTGTTCTTGGCTATTTGAAGCCATTTAGGGAGTGAATCAGAGGATGTGATATCTTTCTCTCCCTTTCTCTCTCTCTCCCCTCTATATTTCTATATATTTAAGGAAAGCAAATTTCCTATATTTCCTATATACAGATTCAAGAATACAGTGATATTTCCCACCATACCCTCCCTCCCAACCATGATCCCATCCTTCCTGCTGCTTTCTCTTTTACACCCTATCTTAATTTTTATAATAATCTACTTTTAGTTTATTTATACTCATAAGATTAATCCTACACTAAGTAAAGAGTTCAACAAATAGTAAAATAAAACACTGTTCCTCAATAGTAGAGACAAGGGTTCTAAATAATCATCAAATTTCAAAATGCAAACAATCATCAAATCTCAAAATCTCTGTATTCCTAAGCATAACATTTTTTGATCTTCTATTAGTTACTACAGATGAGGGAACACATATGGTATTTATCTATTTGGAACTGGCTTATTTCACTAAGTATAAAGGTTTATAGTTGCATGCTTTTTGGTGCAAATGACAGGATTTCATTCCTTTTTATGGCTGAGTAGGATTCCATCATGTACATATATCACAATTTCTTTTTGCAGTCATCAGTTGATGGACATCTGGGTTGGTTCCGTATCTTAGCTATTGTGAATTGAGCTGCAATAAACATGGAGGTACAGAAAACTCTTCCATATGCTGATTTCATTTGGTTTGCGTAAATTCCTAGGAGTGTGATTGCTGGGACATACAGTAGATCTATTTTCAGATTTCTGAGGTATCTCCATTCTGTCTTCCACAATGGCTGTACTAGCTTACATGACAACTAATAGTGAATTAAGGTACCTTTTTCCCTACATCCTCACCAGCATTTATTTTTTGTTCATTTCTGTATGAGAGCTATTCTAGCTGGGGTGAGGAGAAAC